>NC_056502.1:22603306-22621011 GCF_014905685.2 Nematolebias whitei | reverse complement strand
AATCCTGGCCAAAGTGGTTCAAAATATCCTGATGCATGCTCAATAATAATTTAGATTTTTCTACCTGGATTATTGAGCATGCATCAGGATATTTTGAACCACTTTGGCCAGGATTGCCTCAGCCCTCTGTGAACAGTAAACAGCCATCAGTGTGCTAATGATCCATTGTTAGGCTGATGGTCCTTCTTGAGCATGTGATCAGCTGGTTTTGGTTGTCAGCAGCAAAACTGGTTGATCCACCCTGAGAAGGTACTATTTAAGAGACTGAGCTGAATACAGCTCCTCAGACTGAGGAAGTCTCTTGGATGAGAGACAAAACGTTTCTACATTTTTTTGTTGATTTGCTTTGTTTTGTTTTTTTGAATGTCCAGAGGACCAGATTTAACTTTTTTAGATTTTCTACCTGGATTATTGAGCATGCATCAGGATGTCAATGCCAATGTTGACTGTTAAAAACAAAATGAACAAAAATATAATTGTGATGTATGATATATATATATATTTTTTTTCTTTTTAAATAAAAAGTAGTCATTTAGATCAATCCAGTAACTGATAAGTTAGTTGACAAATAATTTGAAATAAAAGTGGTTGATAGTAGCAGGTGTAACGCACAAAATAAACATGAACAAAATAAATAGCAGCGGAATGTTCGAAAAGTTATCTTTCAAATAGAAAAATAATTTCTTTTCAAGTGAGATGAGGGGTTGTAGAGGTAGGAGTGTAAGTAAATATGAGGAACAGAATTATTGGGTGGGAGAAAGTAGAACGAGTGGAAATTTAATCATAGACATCCTGGCAGTAGAATAACGTCAGGGACATTTGTGCAAGTAACGTTAGAATTAAGGGTAGCATTTGAAGCTTCAAGTAAAATATGCTTAATATACAAAAAACTGCGGGTGTACTGTGTCATATTTGTAAAATAAATTAATTAAAGAAAACTTTGCCTAAACATAAATGCATGCTGTGGTTTATCAGTGGGAGATATGGTTAGCTGAATGCTGCATAAGCAGGTGTAACTGGATTATCCTTGTGTTTCTGCTGGCAGGCCTTATCATGCAGGCTTTATGGCTGGTCAGTTGAAACTGGGCAGATTACAGTTTGCAGAGATGAGGTTTAGCCTCGTTTGGGCTTCTGATATGTTAATTAAAGTGGATTTTCAGAAAATGGGACGGCTGGAATTGCAAGCTCCACCTCAACAAAGCCTTAAGCCCATCTGTTGGCAGAGGTGTATTTGAGCATGTGTGTGTGCGTATACATGTTTTTATGTCTGTAGGCTCTTCTATTCCTATGAGAACCCATTTGAATCTTTCAGAATGAGAGCATCCTGTATTTGTGAAGTGATGCCACTATAAACGTTTGCAAGAAATTGTTTAAAAAGGGTCCAGATTATGTTTAGTTCCGTATGTTACCATAGGTGCACATGTTGTTCATGTAATGTGGAAAAGTCTTATTGATGAGCTTATGGCAAATCTGAGTTGAGCCAAAACTACAGTGGATTGCTCCAATCTTAAAATTTTCATTGCAGTCATGGAAATTCTATAAACTTTTACTTTGTTGTCAATTTCACATAACACAACTATTCCATCGGAAAACTGTATTCCTCCGTGATCCATGCTGCACCCGAAATGCTACATCTGGTTGCTACCATTACTATGTGCTCTTGCTAATACCCAAATCATTCTTTGTAAATAAACCAGTAATAGTAAATTGACAGGGGCGTTTTTTTTTTTTTTTAATTAAACTTGTTTGAAGATGGCAGTGACTCACTTTGATTTTTGTTTTGCTCACTCTAGACATAGGCTTGTCAATCTAATTATCCCTCCATCCATTTTCTTCACTTGCTTTTCCTTTCCTGGTTGACTTGCTTGGGAAATGGCGCCTATAGTCACTGTGTGAAAGTCGTTGTATAGAAATTATAGACAAATGGTAAATGGACTTTACTTGTATTGAGCCTTTCTATCTTATTGAGATACTCAAAGTGGTTTACACTACAATCTATGTCCTCATTTACCCATTCATACAGCACTCTACTAGATTTCTACAAAGCTAAGTGAACAAATCATTCTAAAGAGACTAATCAGAGCTTTATCACATTCATACACCGATAGGACATACATCGGATGCAACAAGGGGTTCACTGTCTTGCCCAGGGACACTTCGACATGTGACTGCTGGTGGATTCGAATCCCCAACTCTTGCATTGGAGGACGACTGCTCTAACTACTCAACCACAGTCGCCCAAGACAAGACAAGTAGCAAATCCATCACAAGGCTACATGAAGACAAGTGAGACAAACAACCATTCACACCCTACCCTACACCTATAGGGACAATTTAGAGTTACCAATTAACCTAACGTTCATTTTTTTGGTCTGTGGGAGGAAACTGAAGCACATGAAGAAAACCCACACATGCACTGAGAAAACAAGCAAACTCCACCCAGAAAAGCCCCATGTGGGGAGGCGATCCTGCAACCTTCTTGCTGAGAGGTAGTCACAATTAAACTCTGGTCTTTCAAACTGAGCTGATTCCAAGAGCTATCTAAGATATTTGAATTTTATTGGTTCATAACCTTTCAACAAAAGCCCACTTCAAAAGGTCTGAACTATTGCTTTAGATATAAGTTGTGGTTCGACTCCCAGCCATTCCCACATATCGTGGTGTCTCTGAGCAAGACATCTTATCCCCAATTGCTCTCCGGGTGTTTACATAGCTGCCCACTGCTCCACCTGGGTGTATCTCAGGTGTGATGGGTTAAAGGAAGATAACTAATTTGTATGTATTGTATTTTGTATGGAAACATACAATAATGACAATATCAGACATCCTTCCTTCCTTATTTTTTGTTAGCGGACGGACGGACGGACGGACGGACGGACGGATGGATGGATGGATGGATCGATCGATGTTAGCTAGCATTAGCATCATGAATACTAATTATATGTTGTACTACTGACTGAAACTTTTTTGGTGTTTATCCACTCTATAGTTACAAAAATGACAACCACTAAGGGTAAGAAGAACTCATTTTTTTCACATTCGGCTCTTTATCATAACCACTACATCATTTATTGTGGTACTGTCCATCTAAGTCTTTGTGTTCTTCATTGTGACCGTGTCTTAACAGTGGCCTTGCCTTGGGTGTTGGGGTTGAGATGACACAACCCCTTCCTGCAGGCATCCTCACTAATAATCACCAGAAATGTCAACCAAATTTGTGTCATAGGATTATTCCTTCAAAAAGCATTGGTCCTCCTTTTGTGAAGAAAAAAAAAATCACATTCTCCTGAGGTAAAAATTGCTAAATCGTCACCTTTGTGGTAATACTAATGCTGTGAGGAAGAGGTGAGGAGGAACATTACACCAGACCTGAGCTCTGTGTAGTTAAAGCTATAGCAGTGAGTAATAAAGGCAAAGTTTTGAAGAAGAATGAGTGGAGTCTGTGAAGTTTCTTTAATGGAAGGTTGAAAATACATTGAGTATACATCTTAATATAGGTACAATTATATAAAGCATATCTTAAATATTAAAATCCAAGAGAAATGTTCTTACTTCACTGGACAACTTTAGTCAAAGGTTTGCTTACATTCATTCAATATTGTAGTTTTTAATACTTTGCTTGCTTATTGCTGTGTTTTTAGCTCACCCTGATGGGGTGTTTCAGTTTCATTGTCTAATCCTTCTGTTTTGTTAGTGACACTGGGAGAACAGCCTGGACTACAGCTCAGCCTTAGCTGTCAAATCCCATAGCATCCCTTTCTAAAATCAGGTTATTGCCTTAGCTCTGAGTATCTTTATATTGAATTGCATGTGAAAGACGACTCTGGTGTTGCATTAGTTTGTCTGCGCACGCACGTGTGCTTGAGTGAGCATACGTTTGATTGTATGTTTATTGTGCATGGGTCATAAGGCTATGAATAAGTGAATGTGACACATAAGGATGGATACAACAATTGTCTTTTTCTGACCTTAAATTTTATAGAGTTCCCTCTCTCCCATCCTGCTACCACCATATTCATCCATTCTCACAGTGGGGTGATAGATATTGCTGCGGTGATGGCAAATGTTAAAGTTTGTGGGCCGTGGACGGACAGCTCAGGATGAATATCTGTGGCACAGAGTAAGTGCTGGGAATTGGATGAGCCCGACTGAGGCAAGCGTCAGCACTTTCCCTCCCATGCATTTTCACTCAGCCAGATTGAGTCTTATTATCTGACCCTGCTCTTCTCTGAGTGACCTGATAATATTGTTTCAGCGCTCCTGTCCAGCCTCTGACCTCATGACTTCACCAAGGAATCTACGAGATGAAGAGAAAGAAGCCAAGAAGTTTTTTGTTTTTTTTCAATAGTGCTTCTTACTTAGCTATTTTGGAGTTGTTGGAACTATGTACCCCCTTTTAATACAGTAAAGACAATTATGAAACACAGTTTAACAGTATAGCATGGTGTTACCATTTCTTTGTAAATGATGTTCCTCTTTAAGCTGACAGTGAAGGTCAGGTCCAGTCAACTTAATTTTTCAGATTGAGACTATATTAAAAGTTATCAAATTAAACATGAATTACATGGCAGCCCACTATGAGTGGTGCCATGGGTTGGAGCCTGTGTGGACCAATGCGTACCTTAAGAAATTATATCTTCAACTAAAATAAGACCATTTAAAGATTTAATTTTACACATACATTTAAGGGCACCATTGAGGAAGCTGGAAGGGGTTATGTCGATGCCTATATATTTGCTGGCATCCTAATGCTAAACTTAAATAAAAATAAATTATACAGTAGTCCCTCATTTATCGTGGAGGTATACGTTCCAGACACCCCCACAATAAGTGAAAAATCACCAAGTAAGAATGCTATATTTATTTTAGTATTTATATATATTAAGGGTTTATAAACCATTCCCACACTCTTGCAATGTTCTAAACTCTAATTTTAACAACATACGCATATGTACTGCACAGTAGCTACTGCAAAATTTCATATGAGGAACTCGCCAGCCTTTGTCTGGTTCTGGTCTGGTTCTGATCGGCTCTCTGCAGCCGTTGAGCACTAGACAATATTTTAGAGAGAGTTGGACCTTCGGAGAGCAAGCACAAAACCACACAATGGTCTTGATAGAATCCAAATAATCCAGAGAAATCTAATTCAAAAGTCCTGGTGAGCACCGGAGAAGACACCGGACCTCCAAGCAACACCTCCCCGCTCGAGAGGTCTCATGGGCTGGCAGCACTCAGATTGACCGATGAGGCTGGAAATTTGGCAGAAAGCAGCAGGCCGGAAGCACTGTTGACTTCTGGGTAATGTAGTTATTTGGGTGGTGATACAGTATAGGCTTATTGAAAGAAAACTACAAAATGGCAGCACCTGTCCGAAGTATATATTTTTTCTGTAAACTTTTTATCTGTACGCTCCCAATCACGTGAGTAGTATTGAAGTAGACAATCGTTGAAAAACCACAAAAGAGCGAGTACAGTGAACCCTCGTTTTTCACGGGGGTTACGTTCCAAAAAGAACCTGTGATAGGCGGAATCCATGAATTAGTAACCTTTATTTTTTTTACAATTATTACACAATGAAATACTCCATAATACATTCAAACCAAAGAACAAAACTTTTTTACAGGCCCAAGCATTTGTTTAACCAATAAAAGTACTGTATAAACGTTTTTTTACAAAAACCTACTGTACTGGAGAAACTGTCTAGCCAATCAGAATGCAGAACACAATGCACAATGCAAATCCGTGAAGCAGCGAGACCGTGAAAGGTGAGCCACATTATAGTGAGGGTTCACTGTACACGAAAGTCGAACTGCGAAGTAGTGAGAGACTACTGCATAAAACAAAAAAGCCCTGAAAAGAACTTTTGACCTATGCGCTTAAAAGAATATTCATACAAAGCATTAGACACTAGACAGTCTTCAAAAGTGCAAGTGTTTTTTGCTGCAGGTAGGATACTGATTGTTAAAAACAACCTAATAAAACACCACTTCAAAAAGTCTGAATTATCCCTCATCCAACAATACTGAATTGATGTTAGTAAACAAATTACAGGTGTCTTAATTTAACTGTATATTACCATGACAAAAAGTACATTAAGCTGTGTTGTAAGACTACTTTAGTTTGTGATAATTCACTATATTGCAGCAGAAGCTTCATTTTTTAAATTCTTGCAGCTAAAGGTTACGTCAGTTTAACATGATGTGAACCCACTCATTGCTTTATAACACTACCAAAATAAAGACCTGGTTAATCAACGATTTATTTTTGATTGGTTGACATGACTTGTTACTATGACCAAAATAAAAGTCCCAATATCTGTGAATTAATGCAATAATGTGGGAGCTTGTTACACAGCTGAGGTAAATGAAGGAGATTGGAGAAATAATCCCTTCCCAATCTGGATAGCACAGCTGGTTGTTTCAGGTCCCTTCATCGCTCCCAGCACATATGGACACATTTATAGACACACGCATGCCCAACTCTGAACTGCATGCTGGTGCCAGTTTGAACAGTGACACATGGACAGGATTGATGGGAACATTGTGGAGTGTGTTGGTGCATTTAACTGTTTTGCCCCTTAAACCCTGATTAATGTACAAACACATGCTTCAGTTTTTCTTGGTCTGCAGGTCATCCAACTTGCAAATGGAGATGCTTGGCAACCAGCAGGACAAGTTGTCTGTCCCTGCTCGGACTCCATCATGAAAGACCGATTGGAGGAAGTGCAGCTGAAAGGGATTAAGCAACTATCACTGTCAGATTTTCAAAGGAACCCTTATCTTATCTTAGTGTTGTTTTACTGAAGCTTGTAATTGTCATTTCTGTTTTCTGGTAATGCATTCTCACAGTTTGTGGCCGTCTGTTAAATTTTATTTTTCTATAGCCGACTGGGAGCCAAATTGGCTAGGGGGAGAGAAAAAATAAACATGTTGACCTTGTCTGCAGATTTAGAACACAGAATCATCACTGATGGGGCAGCTGTGCTGTGGCAGGAGGCAGAAGCTGGAGCTCCAATCAGATCAACAAGTCAGATGGCTGTAGTTAATGCCGAGGCTCAGCGTGTGAATGTAATACAGCTCAACACACACACATACAATTTTGGCGGCCTTTGTTGCAACCCTCGGGTGTCTTGAAGTGTTTTGAGGCCCGTTGCTGGAAAACCTTGCTCTTTGACCCATTCCCTTGTGCATTTACATACTGAGCATTGTTATCCTCTACACTTATCTGCTATTACTTGATTGCAACTTGTCAGGATTATGTTAAATTTATTACATTCCACTATAAAATGCTGGCAATCATGTAATCACCTGCGTCTGTGCATTTGCATATTTGCCCGTTTGTTATCAAAATATCACAGAAACTATGGGCAGATTCAGGTGAAACATTCAAAGTTTAAACTGGATTTTCATTTAGGCTTGATGAACTTTTGGAGTTAATCCAAATCAAGAAGTCTACATCAGCCAACGGATTTTAGAAAACACAAAAAATGCCCACAATTTAGTCATTAATACAGATATTTAGCTAAAATCTTATGGAGTAGTCTGTCTTTTACAACATATGTTTTAAGTTATTGTGCAAGAACGTTCCTGAAAACTTTAGCCTTAAATGTTAGTCAACCCTGTTTGTGTGTTAGCAAAATAGTTCATGCATCACTGGATGTGTTTTATTAAACATTTCAGAATAAAAATCAACAGATGTCCTTCTACAACTGATTACCTTTTAGAGTTAACAAAATTCAAAACGGCCACCACTAGGCCTGTTACGATAACAAATTTTGCTGGGCGATTAATTGTCTCCGAAATTATTGCGATAAACAATAATATTGTTGGAAATTTGATAATAATTAGTAATTAATGTCAAATTTAAAAAGAAATGTTTAATTTGTTTTGCATGTAGTACCTTTTTTGACCACTGTATGGCAGTATAAGACTGTTTGAACCGAAGGATGGATAGTGAGGGAGCGAGCAGCGTGTCTCTTTAAGTTAAATGGGCAACCCTTGATGTGACATGGACTGTCTCTCTACGGTTCTCAAAATGGCAGACGCTCAGTGTGGTGTGAGCTCTTTAGCATAACATTTGTCAAACAAAGCTTTTAATACAATTCAGTAAACACGTACTCAGCTTATTTTTGTAGAGAAAAACTTTTTACACAAAGACATGGGTTTCAACCGTGAATTTTGGAGCTTCGACAAGATGGAGTTTTTTTCCCCGATGTCAGCCTTTTAGCTTAGCTCATAGTTTAGCTTCTCAGCTTAGTAGTAGAAAGAGAGAGACACGATGAAATGATAAAGCCGATAAATAAAAATGAGGTTGATAATTTTTATTTAGCATGCAATTAATTGATTTATTGTTTATCGCGACTGGCCTAGTCACCACTACTAATCAATTTTGGCAAACAAAAGTAGTTACCTCTTATATTTTCATATTTCAATCTAACATGTTCAGCTTCTAACTGGAGTTCAAAAGAGAGGGAACATCACCCCCACTCTGTCTTCACTCCATTGGCTGCCTGTTCATTTTAGAGTGCATTTTAAGATTCTTTTATTTGTTTTTAAAAGGTTAGATGTTCTTGCTCCATCCTACCTCTCTGAGCTGCTTCACCCATACTCTCCTGCTCGGTGCCTCTGATCAGCTGATCAGCTGCTCCTGGAGGTGCCGAGGTCTAAACGGAGGCTCAGAGGAGACAGAGCTTTTTCTGTTGCTGCTCCCAGACTGTGGAACGATCTCCCTCTTCCCATCAGACGAGCCCCTTCACTGTCCAGTTTAAAACTCTTTATAAAACACATTTTTACTCCCTGGCTTTTAGCACAGACTGAATTTGCTCTGCACTGTTTTTAATTGATCTTAATGTTTTAACTGTTTTATGTGTTTGAATGTTCTTGATTTTATACTGTATGTACAGCACTTTGTGGCAGCTGTGGTTGTTTAAAAGGGCTTTATAAATAAAGTATTATTATTATTATTATTATATTATTATTTATTTATTAACAGATACAAATCTCCATCACACACTCCAAGTGTTGGACTACAACACTTGAGTTTGTGTGGTGGACTATGGTGCATTGCACATTTTTGTATTAAACTTTGGTATGCAATGTGGTGGATGACAGGTATTTAATCAAGGAATGGTAAAAAAAGTAAAACATTTTAATGTTATGTGATTTGCTTGTGCTCTGAGTATGTGTTGTGATCGACTCTCATCTACTGCCACACCAGGTTTAAGCTCAACGTCTGTAAAAATGTAAGATCCATTCTGTGTTTGCTAAAGTAAATTAGATGTGGCTGCCATCTCCCACGTTCAGACTAGTTTTTAAAACCCAGAGTATGCCAACTGACGCAGAGAGTCCGACACTTGTGTAAGAAGGTATGTTAAGTTTATTTTATAGTTATGGTATTTACACAGGGGATGACATGCAAGGAAGGGGGAACAAACGTTCTTCAATAATGATGTTTGATCTTATAGGTTCTTAAAGCGGAGGGCAGCTTGGAGAGGAGGGTGGAGATCCTGACAGAGAGATAATGCAGGTAAAGGGTTCATTGGAGAGTGGCAGGATGGAAACCAGGAGATCAGCTCCAACGTCAACAGGTAGTAATCACAGGTGATTCCAGAGACTCAAGAGGTAAGTGGTTTCAGGCAAACACAAGGGGGGGGGGGGGGGGAGGGACTCCCGCAGGTCAGGACTTGAGAAAAAAACACAAGAGTACACCAAGTACTGAATTATTTGCAGCAAAAGCCATCACAACTTTACCCAAAAGGCTTCAATGGCCCAGCGTTGAACGGCTGGACCAGCAGCAGTCCTCCATCAGGACTGGATGAGGAACAAGTGTGAGAAATTAGCTCCTCCCTGCTACTCAGGAACTGCAGGAGCCACGATAAACAGCAGCAAAATACAGAATGTCCACATCGTCTTGAATCTGTTTGACTCCAAACGTTCATCCGTTGTAGATGTACATTTAAATGTTTTTTTTGTTGTTGAGAATTTCATTCAAATCCACTCGTCTTTTGAGATATTTTTACTAATCGACAGACAGACACAAGCAATGACATGATTGCTTGATTTTCAGAGTAGAATAATAAATAAATAAAGTATTTTTTTCCTGTGCTTAAACTCAATC
This sequence comes from Nematolebias whitei, assembly GCF_014905685.2. Classification (NCBI taxonomy): domain Eukaryota; kingdom Metazoa; phylum Chordata; class Actinopteri; order Cyprinodontiformes; family Rivulidae; genus Nematolebias; species Nematolebias whitei. The sequence continues at coordinate 22,610,895 of NC_056502.1, read as the reverse complement.
TGATATGCCACTTCACAAATAGTTTACGGGTGTGCACATGTGTAAACACATTAAAAGTGCTATACAACACACAGTCTGTCTCTACTCCTCAGAATCCATCCCCACAACACGACCCTATCTTTCCTTTTTCCACATATTGTGTTGCCTTTCACTGTTGTACTTATTGCTTTCTTTGATTAATCTTCCTCCTTGCTTCCCCTGACGGGCCGGTCTGAGTCGGTATAGACTTCCTGTTGGTTTTCAAAACAACTCTTCATGTCAGCCTTCCTTCCGCCCATCTCTCCCCTGCCCCTCCCTCGTCTTCAATTCATCACTCCCTAGCCCATTTTACAGTATCTTTCTGCCTCCTTCCTCCATCCGTTTCTCGCGCTCCATTACCTTGCCCATTCGTGTCCCCTTCATACCCCCCATCTTTGCCAGTCCAACCTCCTGACATGAATTCTTTTCACCCTCTTACTGTACTTCCCTCCTCCTTCTTGCATCTCCCCTTCTTGCCATTCATCTTCAGGTCCTCTGTCCACTCCTTCTCCCCACACCACCACCTCTCTGTCAGCCTCCCCCCCCCCCCCCCCGCGCCCCCCCCCCCCCCACTCTCTCTCCTTCCCTTTACTTCATCTGGCAGTGGAGCTGCTCCACTCTTGCTGACAGTGCTGTTTGTGTGAACTGAGTACTCAGCTTCACAACCCCCTCGCCTCCCATTGCTCCCCCCAACTGCCTCTCTTCCTTATCCTCCACCTCTTTCCATCTATACCTCTTTTTTTCCACGTGCCCAAAACCATCCTGCCATCCCTCGCCCCCAGGCAGGGGAATTAACCTTCCAGCCCTGGGCTGCTGGGCTTTAATGACTGTCTGTGGGGCCAGTTTTGACCACACAACCCAGCTGCTGAAATCTGGACCACACACACACACACACACACAAACACACACACACACACACTGCTTTATAAATACAGAGACATAAATGTATCCACAGTGTAGATGCTGGATAGTAGTAGTGTGCACTATTTGTAATGCAAAGACAGTTCTTTCAAGGTTCGAGGTTCAAGGTTCTTTATTGTCATTTCCATCACATGTGGTATATGAGGTAGAATGAAACCGTGTACTCAAGGTACCAGTTACACCCCAAAATAGCAAAATATAAAGTATAAAAAGAAACAGTATATAAGGATCTATACAGTATATAAACTAAAATATACACTAACTGAATGCTAAACGATACGCTAAAAAGATCTAAGATATACACCAAACACTAATAATGTAAAATAATATGGTATATTTATGGGTCGAGATAGGGTAGAGGTGGGGCAGCCTACTTGGGACCTGAAAGCCCCAGGCTCAATCCCCAGCCATTCCCACATGTTGAGGTGTCTCTGAGCAAGACACCTAATCTCTAACTGTTCCCCGGTTGCTTACATAGCTGCCCACTGCTCCACCTGTGTGTATCCCAGCTGGGATGGGTTAAATGTAGAGAGACAATTTCACCATTGTATGGGAATATACATTGATGACAGCACTTTACTTTACTATATGAAACAGCAGCCTGAATTTTATAAGTGTGGATGATGATGCAGCAATCACATTATTGTTTTCCTGTTTTTAGTTTTTGTTTGTTTTTAATTATTTTTCCATAAACTGTTTAGCAATCTACTTGTGCATGCTTGGTGCCATTCTGGCCATTCACATATGAAAACATTCAGCTCAGTCAGTAATAGTGTGCTGTGACTTATGGTCTTTGTAGTTATGTTTTGCATAATATTTAACATTATTTACAGACACTTGTCCCATAAAAACACTGGGATTTTTTTTCAGCTCTTTAAAAAATTGTTATGTTTGAAATCTGCTTTAAAATACTTTATTTTTGTCTTCTTTAGCTACTTTAATGTTTTAGCTACTAGTTTGCTACTTTTCGTTCTTAACAACCTTTCTGCTTCTTTTAGCTAGCCGTTGGCTATAGTTTTTAGCCAGTATTTTGCTACTTTTAGCTTGTAGTTAATGTCTGCTATACCAATGTTCTACTTTTAGTTGTTAGCTAGCATTTAGCTATTTTTGGCATTTAGCTAGTCTTTTGCTCTTCTTTACTTTTAATTAATGTTCTGCTTCTGTTAGATTTTAAAGTTTTGCTTCAATAAGCTTTTAAGTAGTGTTCTGCCTGTTTTAGTTTAAACATCTAAATTTCAAGACTCATTCATGTTGTATTTTTTCCATAAAAAGCTACTTCTATATATTTTTATTGTATTCTGCAACAATGTGGGTGTTTCTTGCTTTCAATGTTGACACTGGTCATTTTTTTATTACTGCACAGTTGACCCACGGTGGAAGAAAAGATGCTGCAGATTTTGGGTTAGATTGAGCAAACAGCTCATAAGTATAGTCAGCACAGTCACATCACAAGCGGGGACCAGCAAAAGATCAACTGGAAGATACATGAACAGGGAATATAAACATGACCTTTAAGTTGCCTTGCCAGAGGAGCTTTCAGCATGTACCACTGAGCAAATGGTGGTATTCTCCAGCCACCATTCAGTTGGAAGTATATAATTGACAAAAAGAGGGTAAAGGGCCAATAGTCGGAAAAAAAAAAAACTTAGAGTGAATATTTTGGCCTGTTTCTGTCTTCAGCTCTGCTAAAGAACATTTCAAATAGCCCTGATTCCATTCATTATGTATGAGAATAAGTGTTACAGACTGTCAGCTCTAAAGACATTCATGTTACATTTGAGCATTTAGGGCTGCTCTCCTTCCAACATATCATGGAGTGATGCAAAATAATGGGATCCATGAATTTATTTTTCTCCTGTACTGTCTTGATCTAAAGACAGATTCCAATGTGTTTTATGTTTCAGGTCAACATACAATACATTTAAAAGAAATAAGCTTTTCTTTCATCGTGTCTTTAAGCAATGGTGCAAATCTTGTTCAAAAAGGTTATGAACAATTAACAGTTTACATGTTGTAATATACTTCTTTGAACAACCTTTGTCTGGAAAGTTAAAGTAAATTCTGACCGTACTGATCAGCTAACAGCTAGCCCATGCAGAGCCAAGTCTGAACCTGACTCCAATGTGATTCATGCAAACACAATTTTATAATCCTTGTCATTTTTGGGTTACAAAGTTATATAATTTTGGGATTGTTTGGAAGTGCAAATAACAATAGCTACTAGCCGTAGTGTTATTGACAGAAATAATGGTGTAATAATCCTTTGATTTTATCCTCGAATGGTGCTCCTAATGAGTTTGTCGGTTTTTACAAATATATGGGTATCTTGGTCGATTCGCATCTCTCTTTTAAGCTCCATGTGGAAAACTTGGTAAAGAAACTAAAAGTTAAACTGGGTTTCTTTTTCAAAACTAGATCCTGTCTAACTGAATGCTTGAACACTTTGTAACTGTGACTTCCATTCCCTCCATTGACTCTACGTTGACAATTTTTACATGAACGCTCCTACAAGCACCCTGCAGATGCTGGATGCTGTCTATCATGGTGCACTAAGATTCATAACTGGCTGCAACTATTGTACCCATCACTGCACCCTGTATTAACTGGTCCATCATTAACTTGATGCAGACTCTTCCACTGGTACGTTTTCATCTTTAAATCACTTCTTGGTCTGCTGCCTTCATACATCTCCTACATGTCTCTGCATGAGTGCATCTACAGCGTGCACTCTCAGGACATTATTACCTGCAGTGTTCCCTCAGTGTGGACTGAACTAGGCAAGAGGGCCTTCTCCTACTCCGCTCCTGTTTCCTGGAATATCTTACAAAAAGATCTGAAGCTCTTGACCTTGACCTCTCTGAGTGGCTTCAAACATCTGTTAAGTTCCTGGAAAAAACCAACGCAGACATGTTCCTGTTTTTAGTTTTTTACATCACTTTACAACCTAGCTGTTTTTGTTTCATTTTTTTAATTACCATTTTCTTTCATTTGCTCTTATTAATTGGTATGCTTTCTTTTATAATACTACTGTTGTCCTCATTCTTTGTTTAAAACAGGTCTCTCTTGTAAACGAGTCCCTGCGGCTCAATGACACTAACCTGTATGAATAAAGGTTGAATGAATGAATTCAATGAATGAAAAATGTAAAAAAATAAAATAAATAATAATCATAAAATAACACTTCTATGATCCACTATTTTTTAATAGGAATTAAGTTGTTTAAAGATGGCAGCAAACCACTTTGGTTTTGACCCCACTTGGACTAACCCGTTCGTCAGTTCTGTCACAACTAACGTTTATTTCTTTAAACTGAGGTTGTAAAGCTTCTATAATATATAATTTATCCATAAACTGTTCAGAGAACTCTATTTCACAAAATCTAAACAATTGCTTTAAAATCAGGTATATAAAACCTAAAAGTGTTTGTGTGTTACCTGTTGTTCTGTCTGTGCAGCACTTTGGTTGGCCTTGTCGCTGTTTTAAGTGCTCTATAAATAAAATGGTATGGTATGGTAAAAAATCTGTAAATGAATAAATAAAAGTCCTACTGCGTTCCAAATAGGGCCTGTTAATCAAAAGAACTGTGCTAAGCGATCATGACCACCTCTGAAACCAAGTCTGATTGTGAAAGCAGACTATAAAAATCAAAATACAGCATATTATTGAAAGATTTTGGAATAAACTTTATCCCACATGTTCTTTGCTTCAGTTCATGCTCGTGCTCCTCACACACATTATGTCAATCTTCAGCTTGTGCTGCGGCCTCTCTCGTTCTCTGCTTGCCTCTGTCTTAGACTTAAGGAGTGACAGGAGGAGACTCCCATTGGCACTCTTTAACATCTCTGTTGCTCACTCGTGTTCAGAGAGCTATCTGTAGATCAGGAAGACAAAAAGACGCTCCCGAGCCTTGGTGCCACTCAACAGGTAAGCTATTGCTGTCTTTCGCTCAGGCAAATCTGCACACCTATTCAAAAATTCTTCAAGAAACTAGCTCTCCGTGTGTCTGCCTCATTCTGTCTGTGTGCTTTAGGCAGCAGATGTGCTTAAGTTGGTGGAGGATGAAAGGAATTTTTCACTTTCTGTCTCAACTTTTCGTCCTGCAGTGCAGGTGTGTAAGAGCAAAGGGTAAAGTCATTCCAGTAAACTTGAACACTTTAGGCTAAAGGGAATAGGGACAAAGCACCAAATTCATAATTTGAGTTTCCTTAAATCTCTTGAATTTATTTAGATTATGTTTTAAACTTTTTTTTTTATCTGTCTGCGCTCGAAATATCTCAACACTTCCCAACAAGCCTGCTTATGTGTCAATACTCAATGATTTGACGTCATGAAGCTTATCTGCATCTGTAAATGTGCAATTGAAGTATTTTGAAATAGGGTTCAATGGAGATCTTAACAAGTATTACCTTAGTTGTAGTAGTAATACAAGAAGTGTTTGAATTACCTCAGATTGGAAAAACAGAGTTTAATTCCGCTAGATCAAGAGTGGGGCCAAGGGCTGCACCATTTTAATGTTAAAGGCTTTGATTCCTGGTAAGAATACATTTTTCCCTTCACCTTTCATGCCAGAGTTTTAAACTGAAGTTGTCTTGCCCTGAAAAAGATGGACTTTTCCTTGCTAATGACAACATGCATGATCTCTTGTGATATTGTAAATGGAATGGTAAATTGACTGTACTTATATCGAACATTTCTATCTGATCAAGGTACTCAAAACTCTTTACACTACAATCTGTGCCCTCATTTACCCATTCATACAGCACTCTACTAGATCTCTACAAATAATAGTCAGGGTTTTATCACATTCATACAACGTTGGGGCACACATCAGAGGCAATGAGGGGTTCAGTGTCTTGCCCAGGGACACTTTGGCATGTGACTGCTGGTGGAATCAAACCCTCAACTCACAATGGAAATCTCTATTGTGAGATCTTGTTAGATGATAGTGGTCAGAGTGTGTTGGTAATGACTCTCAGCTGCTCCCACAGCAAACTGAGCTCAATGTCTGTAAGAGTGACTCTTACAGGAAGCTGACAGCGTTTCTGCCATTTTTATGTTTACTTAATTTGATTTCCTGTCAATCTGTATTTAAATGGGTTGATTTCAGTTGATGTCACATCTTTAAATGAAGCATAATGTGTAGATATCAAATTAAGTGTTGGGGATGACTCTCAGCTACTTTCATCCAACTATAGCTCAGTACCTGTAAAATTGGCAGACTTGTAGCCATGTTAGTGTATCCTAAGGTTGCTTAGTTATTGTGGCCATCATGCATGTGCTTGAGCTTGTAAAATGCACAAATGCTTTATAGGTGGTAGATGATGGTTTATTAAAAAAAAGCATTCACACGTGCGGCTAAAATACTGGGTTGGATTAGGGTTGTTTTACTACACTACTAAACACGTTTTATTTAAAAATGTACCCATTGCTGGGCTAAATGAGTGCACCTGTGGGCCTGATTTGGCCTCTGGGCCTCTAGTCCTGCTTTAGCTCATCAGACTTATTAAAGGTAAGATATTATTGTTCACGTTTCCACAGAGAAAGATCTGAACTACTGCTTTAAGGAAGTCACTTTAAGAGCATTTTAAAACTTCATTGGGTCACAACACAGCTTTCAGAGCTACGGGCAGCTGGTCAGATTGGTAGAATTTAAGTTGGCATTAAGATGTTGGACCAGTTCAAACTGGGGGACTGCACGAAGCCTGAAACTTCACTTTCTGCACATCGGCTGATTCCAAAGGGCTTCACGTTAAATGGCTTCTGGACTGGGTGTATTCAGTCACTTGATGATGATACAAAAGATACTAATAAAAATAAATCTACCTGTTGTGGTCATGCTGAATGGTTCAACTACCGCTAATGTCCTTGAGGGAAAAGCGGCAGCCTGTTATTTAATTATTTATTTGCCAAAGCAAAGCAAATTTGAAATCAAATTTTGTCATTTGAGAAGCTGGCAAAACACAAGGTCCACAGAAACTGGGTTAAGGATGCTTCGATAGTAATTTTTACATGAAAACAAATTAAACACCCATTTTATCTGGCATTTATCTAATGCTTCTCTTTGAATGACATGTCACAATTATTCCCACAAATGCTACACCATCAGAGACATCTCGTACAACGTAAACAAACATGTACAATTTAATAAGCGTTCTGAGGACTAGCTGTATTTTTTTAAAAGCAATTAGGGAGGTTGTTTAACCAGGGAATGGAAATGTAGGGAGGTTAGCAGGCTGTGGCTGCTTTCATTAAGAGTCCCGATGAAAATGGTGGCTCGCAGTGACCTTTTTGTTGGACTAACATTTCTCTTCCTCACAGCAGAGACTTGCTGTTTGAGCTCTGAGACCCAGAGGCTGCAATGAAGTTGGGGCTTTGTTAATTGTATGGTGGTGGGGGGGGGGGGGTGGGGGTGGGGGGTGGGGAGAAAAAAGCACTTATTATCAAGAATTGATAAAAAGTGCTTTATGGGGCTTTGGAGGAAAAAAACCTCCCTGCATTTGGAACAATAAAATGATTGTTGTTGTGTTTATCCACACGGGGCAGACAGAGAGGATGGACATTTTTAAACGCACAAAAGAATTTCTATTCAGTGAAGATGGAAATAATCAGCAGTGTGTGTGTGTGTGTGTGTGTGTGTGTGTGTGTGTGTG
>NC_056502.1:22588975-22603206 GCF_014905685.2 Nematolebias whitei | reverse complement strand
AATCATGTGTGTGTGTGTGTGTGTGTGTGTGTGTGTGTGTGTGTGTGTGTGTGTGTGTGTGTGTTTAAAGAGTAAACCGGTGGGCTTTGAAGTACACGAATGTTTCGAGAGCAAATAATAACTGCGAGTGAGTTCATTCTTATCAAAGTCTGTTGGAGTGCAACTAATCAACCTGGGGGAGATCGAACAGCAGTCGCCTCCAATTCATTTTGTCTCTTCCACTGAGAAAATATGTAGTTTTCAATTAAGGTAATCACTATTATTTGTTCCACTCCTGTAACAGATAAATTGAAGTGATTACTCTCTGATTTAAAATTCACAGAGCTCTCCTACAGGTCACAAAAGTCAGTCTGTGCTCACACTTTTAGACACGAGGGGCACAGATGTTTCTGAAATCGAATCTTTACGCGAACTCACAAATGAAACGATATGAAGTGAAACAGTAATTAAAAATGACCTTTTATTAAAGATTGTGCCATTTCAAGACTTAACCAACTGGTTGTTATTGCTTCACAACTAAACTGGTACCAATGCAACTAAACTGATTAAAATCTTTGTTTCACATTTTGTCAAGAAATTAAACATTCTTACAGAATTTTAATGAAACACTTTTGGAGGCACCAGTCTTACGATTATACAATTTGTTTATACTTTGTTTCATTTTTTTGTCTTTTCCACGACATTATCAGTATCAATTTGTTTAAAGGGATACTTCATATATTTTGAAGTAGTGTTCTGTTGAGAGCATTCAATTCAATTCAAAAATACTTTATTAATCCTAAAAGGAAATTAAACGTTAGTAACTCGTTATTCTCGTATCATTAAGAGATGTTATAGATCCTGATGGCTGTAGGCAGGAAGGATCTCTTGTAAAGGTCCGTCCCACAGTGGATCCAAAGAAACTGGCTGCAGATGTCGTCCGATCCGTCCACCCAGACTTGGCTGGCCTCTCAGTTCCTCTGGGCTGCAGGACCGCCTGAATGCCGGGCAGAACTCCTTCCAGAACGATGGCCACTCCTCCCAGCAGCCTGTCAAGCTCCTCATCACTGTGGACAGCCAGCTGCATGTGTTGGGGGATTATCCCATTCTTCTGCGTTCTCGAGCCGCGTTTCCTGCTAGTTCCAGGATCTCAATGGTCAGGCACTAGAGCGCAGCTGGCGGGTAGATGGGAATGCGTCCACAGTGCCTCCTTTTCAACTAATTTGAGATTTGGGGCTGTTGAGATATTATTGAACAGTAATTATCATTATCATTATTATTGGATATGAACAGCTTGTATCTTACCTGTCATAGAGAGTTCTTGAAACAACTTCAGTTCAGAGAAACAGAGCCTGAACTGGATTTTTTATACTGCTGTCAAGTTTGCATTATGCGTGTTCCAACCCCCCAATGCAGAAATTTATTATTCCTGTCAAAGTGCTGTAGGTTGAACAACAAGTGGAACATCTAGCTTCTGCCATTGTCCCTTGTAATCACTCATAGAGCTCTATGCAAATAAAAGTGTGATTTGAAACTGACGGAAATGTTAAAGTTTGTAAAGTTGTGGAGTTTGAGTTCCGGAGAAAATTTGTTTTCCACTTTGAGGGATTTTAAAAATTTGATAAGATCATTAGAAAAATCTAAGCAAATTTCTTGTTTTTAGTATTTTGCACACATTGATTTTTATAACACTAATTTAATTTCATTTTTAATTGCTTTTTGTTGAATATTGTTGTCTGCACTTTGTGTTACAGCGTATTGCTTTTGTACTAGTGCTTACCATATACTTAGTTTAGTGTATTTCTTAGTTCATATCTTAGATCTTATTACTGTTTTTCTTTACAGTTTATACTTTTGTTGGATGTGAGTCTGTGTACACAATTTTGTTCCACCACATGTACCACATGTGGTGCAAATGACAATTAAAAAAAAAAAATCTTGACCTTGATATGTTATCTGTCTAAAACAAGTCGCTCTTGAAAATGAGTCTTTGTGACTCAATGAGACTAACTTGTGTAAATAAAGGTTGAAAGGAGACTGGAGTGGTTTTAAGAAGGCATCAGTCTACCTTGGCCTTGGTCTCCCTCAATGTAGCTTCTAATTTGCCAGTCTGGTCAGATTTAAAACCTCAAACCCAACTCTTAAAGGTCTGAACTATTGTTGTAGGCATTGTTAAAAACTGTTTGGAAAAAAATCTACTTATTTGCATTGTCCTTAATATAATTGAAAGAGTTTTACAAGTATTAAAGAAATGGTGTGACAAAAATAAAGTATCACTAATTTATGATAAAACAAAATTTGTAATATTTAGTAACAAGAAAATAAAAAAATAATGGCAAACTCATGATAATCAGTATTGAAATAAATCAAGTGTAAGAAATCAGATTTTTGGGGTGATACTTGATTACAAATTGCATTGGAAGGCTCATATTGATAATGTAAAAGCCAAAATGTCAAAAACTATTGCAATACTGTATAAAATTAAACATCTCCTAAATAAGAAATCACTTTACATGTTATACTGTTGTTTCATACTTCCATACATGAATTCTTGTGTTGAGATCTGGGGAAACTCATATAAAACCAACACAAAACCGCTCTACATGCTCTAGAAGAAAGCCATCTGAATTATAACTGCGTCTGATTATTTTCATCCAACTAATGACATATTTTAACATTTTATGACTTAGTAGAGCTCAGAACAGCATTGCTTATGTACAAAACCTATAATAAACTCCTTCCAAGGTATATACAACAGTGGTTCAAAATTAAAGAGAAAAACTATGATTTAAGAGAGAAGGGTTTATTTAAAAAACCAAAGGTTAGGACAAATATTAAAAACAGCTGCACTTCAATTTGAGGGATTCTGGTGTGGAATAACTGTTGTGAGGAGTTACAATTGTGCTTTTCACTCTTTAAATAATAAAAAAAAACGTATAATTTGTTTTAAACAAATATAACAAGGTTTGATTGTTTATTTGTTTTTTTCCTTCATTTGTGTGGTTTTTATGTTTATTTTTTATGTGTTTGTCTATTGATTTAGCTGAAATTCCTTGATATGTTTTAGAAAATTATATAGGACAAATTCTGCTGCTTTGATTTTCATGTTTTATGTATAACAAACACTTTGTTTTCTTATGTTCTTAATTTTTATGAAACACAATGAAGTTGAATACTTTTTTTGTAAATCATTTAAAAATGGTACACATAAATTAAGTCCCAGAGGTGTTTACAACATACTACGAATGTATGGACAAAGCTAAACAATTAGCATCTGTCCTGTAAATCATCAGCTTAACTGAACCTCACCAAGTCCTAAACATGGTTGATATATAAAACTATGGGGCCTTCAGCCTGGTGTGGGGGATCAGATGATCATGGATTTGATCCATTGTCCCTGCCGTGTCCTTAAGCAAGAAACTGAACCTTTACACTTCCCAACATGCTCGTCAGTTTATGTCACAATATAAAAGTGCTGTTTATAATAGAAAGTAATGGATGTGTGTGTGTGTGTGTGTGTGAGTCTGTGTGAATGAGAAACTTTTTAAAGCTTTTTGCAGAACCTGGCTGAGGCTTAAAATATGAACCATTTATCAATCATTTGTCCTTCTGAAGCCAAAATGTTGACGCTGTTTGTAAAATCCTTATTCATAACAGCTATTATTAACTAAGCATTTTTACATTTGTTTGAGCTTCTTGTAGGTGCTTTTTTTTCTTGAAGGTGTTATTTTCTACTTAGGAAGGTTTTTGTTAATATTTTTAGAACCTTGTTTTAAAACAGTTGTGACACTCACTTAGAACCTTGTATAACTGTAAAATTAATGTACATCCAAAAGTTACATCTTATTCTTTATAAATGGTGCAAAGACTATTTTATACATTTTGGATCAATAAAGATATGGCTGCATAAATGACTTTTGATGTTGAGAATGTGTTTTAGACAAGCAGGGGCACGTAAATATTTACTATAATTCTGTGTTTATTATGTCATTTAGTTTTGACAGGAAATTCACTTATAATTTTTATGTGTTATTTCTGTATCCTATTCATTTGGAGCCTGTCTTTTAATCATCTCACAGTGTTCAGTTAATGATTGTTCTGGATTACATGGAGATCGATTTAACATAACTATTTTTTATTATAGAGTTGTGCGCATCATTGTGTAGAAAATAGTTTGGTTTTGTCTTATTAACATAAGCAAGAACTTCTAAGAATGTTGTTTCCAAAACCTGTGCATATTTCATACATGGGACACTTCCGCAGATTTGCTGTTTGCCATGTAACTGAACTGGAGCCATTATATCGCAGCACTATTTTAACTTGATTTATCTTCATATTTGTTTTCTTCGGACAAATAAATTGGAGTGAAATAGCAGCGCAGTTGTTAGAGCTGTAGCCTCACAAAAAGATTGTAGATTCGCCTCCCGGTCTGGGGTCTTTCTGTGTAGAGTTTACATTACCCTCCACCCCCCACCCCCTTTCACACATGTAGGTGTTCTTCAAATCCTCAAGTTTCCTCCCGCAGACCAAAAAATGCATGTTAGGCTCATTTGTAACTCTAAATCGTTCCTATGGGTGAGAGAGTGAATGATTGTTGGGCTTTTTGTTTATATGTCCCTGTGATGGACTGACACCTGTCCAGGGTAGGGTGCCCCCCCACCCCCAAACACACACACACCTCTCACAGTGTCTGATGGAGATGAGCACCATTGCCCTGCAGCCCATAATAGAAAAAGCAGGTAAATAAAATGGATAAATGAATGAACAAATGAGTGAGTGAATACATTATTTGTCCCTTGGGGAAACTCATTAACTGAATGAATGGTGAACCAGAACTCTTAAAGGATTAACTCTCAGCACTTTTGACAGAGGGGTACAACCACGTCTTTTATTTTGTTTTGACGCACCGAATCCCTTTTTATACTCAGTCACGTTATAGACTTAATATCCTTTAACAGGCTTTTTAGATGTTCCTCCAGGTGATTTGCAACATCGACGCCCTCCCTGCAGACACTGAGGTCAATATAAACAAGTGTTTTCAAAGCCAGTGGAATGGTGTAATGTGTTTATAATTTAAGGTTTCAAGGATACAAACACACAATCCTAACATTTCTGGAAAGAGGTTTGTGCTGCTTTAGATTGCAAGATTTGACAACAAATGTCACATAAATGTGTGTACCTGTCTTTTTGATCCAGAGTTTACATTTCTAAAGTATGAATGTTTTATTCTGTGCTCTTCTTTGCCAAGGTTCCCCCGGGGCTGTTGAAGGTTAGGTGTCAGTGGAGAAATGAAGTTGTTGCCATCATGGATTGTGCTTCCTTTGACTCTTCACTGTCTGTGTTTCGTTCGGGGTAAGAGAATAAATGTTACCATGGAGCTTTCAGCAGCAACCGTGGCCTTTTCAAGCCCTGTCTGTGTTGGGAGTATTCAGCTAAATGAGAGAAATCCTTGAAGCCTAATTTTACTTTTAATGTTACAGTGACGTGTGATGAGGTTTGTGACAGGTGAGGCACTGACTCGTCTGGAATGCTCACATATATGAACCCAAAATAGAAGTTTATATTTCAATTTAGCCTTCTTTTTTCTAAAAAAAAAGGCATCTAATCATGCTTTAATCAACTCCATTCTCCTTTCTTTAAAAAACAAACAAACAAACAAAAGAATTATCTTACCTTTATTTTAAGATGAATGAGTTAAGAAAAATCCTTTAGTTTTGAGATATGATCTTTCACCCCACCCCTCTGCTTAACAGAAGAACATACAGCGATGTTTCATTGTCCCTATGGAGCAGCACTGCCCCCTACCGGTGCGGCATGGTACTTTCTGCCTCACCCTGTGTATTTTCAGCGTGCATTAATGACTGATTAGAAAGAAGAAATATGTCACACACACATTTATTTAACCTTTATTTAAACAGGTTAATCCCATGGAGCCTCGGGGACTCATTTAGAAGAGAAACCTGATTTTAACAAAGACAACAATAGACAATCATAAAAGAAACCATACAAATTGAGAAGAACAAATTAAAGAAAAATGGTATTAAAAAAGCAAAACAAAAACAGCTAGGTTGTAAAACAATGAAGAAAACTAACAACAGGAACATGTCTGCATTGGTCTTTGCCAGGAACTTAGCAGATGTTTGAAGTCACTTGGAAAGGTCAAGGTCGAGAGCTTCAGGTCTTTTTTGCAAGATATTCCAGGAAACAGGAGCAGAGTAGGAGAAGACCCTTTTGCCTAGTTCAGTCTGCACTGAGGGAACACTGCAGGTAATAATGTCCTGAGAGCGCACGCTGTAGCTGCACTCACACAGTGACATGTAGGAGGAGATGTATGAAGGCAGCAGACCAAGAAGTGATTTAAAGATGAAAGTACACCAGTGAGAGAGTCTGCATGAAGTTAATGATGTCCAGTTAACCAGTGAATACAGGGTGCAGTGATGGGTACGGTAGTTGCAGCCAGTTATGAATCTTAGGGCACCATGACAGACGGCATCCAACATCTGCAGGGTGCTTGTAAATATTGTCACCACAGTCAGTGGAGAGAAGGAAAGTAGCAGTTACAAGATATTTTCTAGTTGAATACTAGGTTAGACAGGATCTATTTCTGAAAAAGAAAAATTAGACAGGGTGTAGAACATCAATATGTGTAGCACGTGTAATCATACATGCATATTGGGGATATAAAGAGAGACAGCAGTGGGCATGCACCAACTGCCTACTTCATATTGTATATGACAGCTATTATTTTGGGTTTACTGTAGTTATTTTTAGCAATTAAGCAACCAAGCCTGACTGCAAAACCTTCCGACTATCTAGCCCAGGGGTCTGCAACTTGCGGCTCTGGAGCCACATGTGACTTTTTGGTTCCTCCGCAGAGGTTCTTTCAGGCTTTGACCAAAATTAATATAAAACTGAATTTTATTGGCTATTACACCAACAACAAAAAAAGGACTAGTTTAATATGTGAATACTGGAACAAGTACAAGAAGTAACAAATACTTACTTTATCTTTATGCTTAATTTATATACTTAAATAATTGTTCCACAAAAAATTACAAAGGTCTGCATAGTTAATAGTTTTTATTAATTAAAATAAACTATTTTTGCCTCCACCCTCCCCGTCTTTACAATAACCTGGTCTTTTCATTTGTCTTAAATTGTAAAAATATCAAATGTTAAAAATCATTAGATATTTTTAACTTTATAACGTCACCCCTAGAGGCCACAAAAGTCTCCTCCAACAAACCTATAGTAGCCCATGGGCCACCAGTTGATAATCAGTTGTAGCATGTTGTTGCAGCTCTGAACACTTAATTTAGTGGACAAAGGCATAAAATGGCTCTTGATCCTAAAAGTTGCAGACCCCTGATCTAACCACTGAAAGCAGGGCTAAAGAATAGTGGACCTGTTTGTGGTCTACAGCAATCAGCTTGTATATTTATATATATATATATATATATATATATATATATACACATATATATATATATATATATATATATATGAAGAGTTAAAAACTCAAAAACATGCCTTGTCCTGGCAGATGAATCTATGTGACTACTGGTAATCTGTTATTGTTGTTCCTCTTGTTACTACAATGTTCTGCTGGTAAAACCTGCATCCTGGCTTTCACACTGCTTTGACACTTACCACCCACCAAAACATTTTTGCAGACCAATCACACCCACCGCATGGCGACAGCACTCCACTCCAGCAGCAGGGCGGGAGCTGAAATGGCTCCAAAGAGCTCGACCAAAGAGTCCGAGGTGTTCATCCAGCCTCCAAACTCGAAATAATCGGAAGGCATTTGCTGATAGCAAGCCATATTCAGAGAACCCCGCCCCACAGGGCTCCAAGTATTTATAAAAAGGAGTCATAAAGAGATTCCATTAAAGGTTAGGAGGGCCATTGATTTGTTTTTTTCCTCAGGAAAAATAACCCAGAGACATTTGAGAGTAAAAAAGTTTTACTTTACTTTGTTTACGGTACTTACTGAAAGCATGGCTCTGAATGATATAACTGTCCCGTAATTACAGAAATGTAGCTGTACAATAAAAATAAAAAAATTAAATAAAAACAATAAGTGAATAATAGCTGGTAATTGTACACACTGTGTCCTTATCTAAGCTGATGTATATTATTTGAAAGCAGTTTAACAAGAAGAGGTTGTTTTCAACCAGAGGGAGGAAACAACATGCATTTCCTGCACAAGTTTTTACTTTTGCTTTTCCAACAAGACCACATTTACATTTTTACAGACAAAAATAGCCGAAGTGAATGTTATTGCTATAAAGAGGGAGGACACAAAGCGCCGGCAGGATTCAGCACTAAAAAGGAAGCTTTACTTTGCAGAAACAAAGAAACCCCAAAATCCAAACGGTAAACAAAACCACAAGGAAAAGACCAAGACAAAATACACAGCATACAAAAAAGTTCAAAAACAAAAAAATGGCACAAACTAAAAATACCAGCGCCACAAGCAAACTATAGACAACTAATATCAAGAAGTGTTGGACTATATGCAGCAAATGGTTGGGTGGCAAGATACAAGTTAAGCAAAGAGCAGAGCAGAAGGTGGGAAAAAAGACAGGAAGGAAAAAGCCGCCCTAATTACCACAAAAAGTAAGGATCTTAAAAAGTGGAAGAGAACTACATGAGCTGCTGGGGGAAAAAAAAAACAGAGCAAGAGAAACACAAGTGGCAGACTATTAAACAACATATTTTCCTTAGTGTTAGACAATAAGAAAGCATGTGAATAAAATTTAAAATGAAATGAAAACACAACAATCCTAAATTTGGGACAGTGAATATGTGCATTTATAAAATAGCAATGTTCTAAAGAGAAACTTTTCAGCTTCCAGTTAGTAACAATCTATTATCATCTTTGTCAACAAGACACAAACAAGTCTTTTCCTTCAAATTCCTTGGGATTTACAACAGCTCTACTGCTATTTACCGTACTTGCTGCCATACACGTCACACCACCGTATAAGTCACATCGGTCCAAATATGTCTAATAAAGTGGAAAAAATATAAATACATCACGCCGCTGTATAACTTGCATTTATTATGTGGTATCGTGCCAAAAATCAATTGGCTGCCAAATGGCATCCGCAGGAGCGTGTACGGGAAGACTTTAACAAGATTAACACTTAAAAGCAATTATTTGTTTGCTCAAAATTGGTGTCTCTCAGTAGAACTTTTCCATAATAAATGCACTTTGACGGTCAAATCAGCTGCATTTTCAAAAGCCGATACTGGGAAGCAGGAGCGCGCAGAGGGACGACTCATTGTGCATTTCATCGAAATTTAGCAAGATAACCACCTAAAAACAATTATTTGTTTGCTCGACATCATAGAAAAGGTGTTTCTCAGTTGAACTTTTCCTTAATAAATGACGGTCAAATCAGCTGCATTTCTCCTGGGTGGCGCGGCAAACTGAAGCTGATTTGACGTTTGCTCCGGGGCGAGATGAATGTGACACTATGGCAAGCCAAGCTTCTGATTAATAGCCACGTTTATCTATTAATGAGGCATTTGGCTTGCCATATTAGTCGAGGTCCCTCTAGTGGCTGAAAATGGTAGTGTTCAATATTTACCATGTCAGAATGAATGAAATCGTCAGGTCACAGCTAATAATCGGGTTATAAATATGGGGGAAAAAACAAATAAGTCGCTTCAATATACAAGTTGCAGGCATGCTAATTTATGCAAAAACTGTGACTTATACAGCTAAAATGACGGTAGGTCCAAATTGTGACTAATTTAGTCAAAACTGGTAAAACTGAGTAATGGGAAACGGTGAAAAAGAAGATACTGAAACACTACAAGGCATGGACACTAGACAAAAAGTTGACCTCTTAGAATTTGATCAATTTGTGCTACAAAATAAATAACGAAATAAAAGATTTAGCAACTGCTGCGTTCGGACATAAATGAAGGATTTCACTGCAAACTGATATGCTGTGTTCCTATATGTTAGATCAGCGCAGCCTTTTTGGATCACTGTTGAGTATTCATTTATGTAAACTGCATGCAAAAATGCTTCTGTGCTTGATTGTTTGTATGCATCCTCTGTAATGGCCAATCTTGCCCTTCATATTTGACGTGAGGTGACTGGTTCAGCCTTGATCTGAGAGCTCTGCCTCTCACTCATGTTGTCAGATGCGATAGAGCATGCACTTCACAAACAACTTGGTCATTGCTTCAATGAAGGTCAGGATTTAAGTAACCCGGTGGAATTGGGGCGACTCCTCTGTAGGGCATTGTTTAAACAAGACGCACGCTTTGATATTAGCCACTAATTGGAGTAACTGTTTGCACTGGGCTCATCGATGTGAATTTATTCATAAACCTCTGTGTGTATTAATCATATAATCCCAAACTCGGCGTTAGGGACTGATGACTGGCCTGCTTTAAGGTTACTCCTGATTCAGATGCACTGAACCAATGAATTTCCCTTCACAGTCTGGGTGAAGGATGGCCAACACTATGTATGACAAACAAGGGGGATTAAAGTAATAATCATTAATCTTCCCAGGAGGAATTAGCAAGAGGGACATCGACAGCGAGGAAAAACCACAGTTGAATAGGTCTCCGATACCTATTGCTTTTTTTTTTCTTGTTATACCCCTCCCTGTGTTCTATCTACATGGCCGAAGGGAAATTTAATTTACCGTAATTACATTATTGACTCATTTTCAGAGCCGTATCACTGCAGTTTACCATCAATAAAACATATGCCAGGATGAATAATGTGGCCACACACAAAAAATATGGGGGGGGGGGGTGTTTCTCAGACAAAAGATCACAGGACTGCATCCCTATGGTGTATGTTTATGGCATGCTCTGTCTGCTTCATTTATTTCTTTGATAACACTTCTTTGCACACCGTGGGTCCTCATTCCTTTCAATATCTTTTACATTAACTCCAATCACATTTCTTGCCTCATCCACTCTAACTCCTTCACCCCCTTCCGCTTTTTTATGCCTCCAGGCACGTGGGCCCAGCAGGCTTTCAGGACTGAGCCCAGGAACCTAACTGTGCGGATGGGAGCCACAGCTGTGTTGAAGTGTGAGGTCCTGAGGGCCTCGGGGACTGTGCAGTGGGAGAAAGATGGCCTCCTTTTGGGACCTCAGAGAAGCCTGCCAGGCTTCCCACGCTACAGCATGATTGGAAAAAGAGGTAAACAGGGACATCACAAAAAGGGTGCACAGCCTCGAGGGAACTGATGGACCAATGTGACATAAATAAAAAAGAATTAAAATGGGACAGAAAAACAGACACTTTACTTTTAAATGAAAAGGGCTCTTAGTTCATATGTTGAAGAAGAAGGAAAACATAAAAATGGTTCAAATATATTATCTAGATTGCATGCAATAAAGCAATAGTACAGACTTTCTTGAAAGGAGGATCAGAACGGTTATGAACAATTAATATCTGTTTTAGGTAGTCTTTTGATTTTGAACAACCTCATGTTTGGAGAAACTTAATTTCCTTTTGCCTGGATTGATGTGCTAATGTCCAGTTTGAGTAGGGATGCCAAGATCCAAGTGGATTTCTGGCATCTCTAAACAACTCCACTAAAAAAAATAAATAAAAAAAAACGGTTCATGAAAACGCTATTTTTGAAATTTTTACATGGTGTCATTTTACTGTACGTTGTTGTTTTACATAAAATTCTAAGATTTTGTGCAATTTGAGGTGACTTACATGTGAGATCACACATCTATCATCTGTCAGTCACACATAAAACAAACAAAACAAAAAATTAAAGCAACAGAAATGTCACCGAAACCGTTAAAAGTACAGAGTAAAATAAGTGCACAAAATGTGCCATAACTATAAAATGTAATAGACAATTAGAAGGCAATCTTGAGCAGGAGCATCAAGGTCAAGGGTCAAGGTTTCTTTATTGTCATTTGCACCACATGGTACAAGTGGTGGAATGAAATTGTGTACACAGGGTCCTAGTTACTTCCAACAAAATTATAAAATGTAAAAGAAAAAGCAATAAGATCTAAGATATGAACTAAAAAATAAGCTAAACTGATAATATACTAAGGACAAATAGTACAAAAACAATACGTCAAACAACAGCAGCACGAACATGAGTCTGTGTGAGTAGATGAGTACGAATGAACACAGCAGCATGAAATAAATCAGCAGCATGACATCATCAGCATGGATAGTCAGCAGCACATATGAACAATCAAGCAGCATTACATTGATTTTTTTTTCACAGTGATCATCCTGGTTAGGAATCCATGAGTCTAACAGCTTCAGGGTAGAAGCTGTTCCTCAGTCTAGTGGTTCTGCACTTAATGCTCCTCAACCTCCTGCCCGAGGGGAGCGGGGCAAATAGTGTGTGTGCTGAGTGAGCAGGGTCCTTCATGATGCAGGTGGCCCTCTTCCTGCATCTGGAGGTATAGATGTCTGTGATTGTGGGGAGGCTGACTCCAACAGACTTCTGTGCAGCCTTCATCTTCATCTTCTTCTTCATTGAGCAGCTGACAGCAACAAGACAAGCTGCACTTCACTGTTGCATATGGGGACCATCAATGGCACATGCATGCTCAGGGATGCAGGTGAATGCCCCTTTTCCAAATGTGTGAAACCTTACCACTGGACAGAGTTTACATCGACAGAAATATATACCACTGAAAGATTTTTAAAAATTTGGTCCACGTTTTTTTTTTTTATCCAGAACACTCATGATCTACCAAACTCATCCTCTCACTCATAAATAAAATATTCATCAGCACAGGTACACTTTCCAGGAAAAGTAACCGCAGACTGATGCATGCAATCACAGTACGCTGCACAGAAAGAGCAAAATCATTTAGGATGACACTTGACTACACTTGATAGGCCACCAGTTTTCACTGATTGTCACCATCAACCATGTTTATTTATGGTTTTGCAAAAAGCCTGAAATCAACCATTTACAGACACAAGAGAGGGCGGCATTGATTTCAACACACACTTAGGATAAATGTAGCCCATTTTGTTTGCCCAAGCTGAAGAAATGATGCAAATGTGGACTGACGTGAGTCTTGATCTGCTGCAGGAGTTCAGTGTGCAGCCGCTCTTATTTAAAGAAAAACACACAGACGAACTGATAACAGCTTGTTCAAGGAAAGAAAGCATGAAGTGTGTCATTCTTAATCTGTTTTCAACGAGTGGCCCACAAGCTGTGATTTGATTTTATTACCTGGCCTGCAGCCAGTCAGCTGGGTGCAAATGTAATTAATAACGAACACGCAGAACATCAAGTTTAGCATATTTTACATAATTATTATTAGCTAACCACCATAAAACAGTATTACATGTGTGGTCTTTGTTGTGAATCCTTTTCTGGCAACACAATAACATCTTATCCCATTATCAAAGTTAGATCATTTTATTCTTGTAAAAATATTTCTTAGTTCATATCTTAGATCTTACTACTGTTTTCCTTTACAATTTATACTTTTGTTGGATTTAACTGGGTCCCTGTGTACACAATTTTGTTCCACCACATCTGGTTCCGTGTTCTTTTCCACAGGGCCTTCTTCGTGGAACTGGTCTGTTTTTTCAGTACCTACTTCTCTGTGGTTCCATTGAGGCCCAGCAGGACCCTAAAACATGACGTCAGTGCATTTTCGGTTACTGATTGGTCAGGGGCGGAGTCATTGGTCAGAGGGCGGAGTTTCAGAAACTTACACCACAACCAAATTCACCAGCAGTTGTGGCTGAGTGGTTAGAGCAGTCGTCCTCGTGCCATGGATTATTGAGCATGAACTTTGATGTTTTGAACCACTTTGGCTATAGCTGCCTCAGAGGAGTCGATGGGGGAGAGGGCGGTCCCCAGAAACCATCTTATTACCATCAAACTGGTTGGTCCACTATGTGAGTGTGCTGCTTGTGGGACTCAGTTTGTTGTGGCTCCTCGGACTGATAAAGTCCTTTGGATGAAGGATGAAATGTCTCACCAAAAAAAAAGAAACCGTCCAGACGACCTGATTGAACTTTGTTGGATTTTTTTGAATTTATGCTTTTTCATAGGGACACTAAAAAAGTAAAGAAAAATGAATAAAAGGAATTGAAAGCCATCAGCCATTCCACGTGTCACACTGTGTTGACAGTAAGGAAGCCTTACTGTGCTTTGGGTAAATTATTTCAGCTGGTTTGTACCTTGTGTATGCAACATGACAACAGGAAATATTTATGAGGTAGGATGGTAAATATTAATGTTGAAGTGTAAAGTCAT
>NC_056502.1:22571416-22583975 GCF_014905685.2 Nematolebias whitei | reverse complement strand
AAAAAGAGACATTTTATATGAATGTATATATATGTATATGTATATGTATATATGTGTGTATCTATAAAATTTGGGGGGCCCTAGTGGCCCTGGGACCCTAAGCAGATGCCTTGTTTGCTTATGCCTTGGGCCAGCCTTGGCCACTAGTTGACAGTACACAGTTGTAGCAGGTTTTGCGGCCCCGGACATCATAATTAGTAAACAAAGTGGCAAAAATGTCTCTTTTTATCGCAGAGATTGCAGACCCCTGGTCCAGCAACATCACTGTTGATCGATTGTTCTGCAGTTGTTTTAAGGTTTTATAGGCTACAATATTAAAAGTTTTGACTTTCCAGTGATTTCCTTTTACTACGTTAGCTCAACACTGTTGCGAATTATAGTGCATTTAGTAACAAATGGAAAACCAGCATTTTGAACTGTCAGCAGTGAAACAAAGTCAATTTTTAAAGTCAGCATATACAATTTAAGACAAAACATGGGCCTAGCAGAATTAATTCATTACATTTAAATAATGCTTGGTGTTAAGTAAGTAAAAGAAAACAAGTGTTTTCAAAGTGAAATCAAAAATGCTTAAATCATGCCAGTTTCTTTAAGTTTTTAAGTGGTATCTCACTGGGCTGGGACTGTTAGAGGCTAACTGATGACTTAAATTTGTGAGAAAACTCTCAAATCTCTCTTTGAATTCTTAGTTTTTGCAATCAAGTGACAAAAAGTCTTGCCGCTGTGTTTTGTAAGACAGATTTTCAGCACTACTTGAAAAACTGTTCTATACTGTGAAGATGATTTGTTTTTTTCACACATCATACCTGCCTTGGCTCGCTTGCACCCACCTTGGCAGCAGCCCTAACATTTAATTGTATATGGGGACACTTTTAAAATGAGGATAGCTGAACTTAGACAAGACCTGGGACAATAATTATTATTCATTATTGATGTGGTTTTTGTATTCTACATTTGCCTGCGATACTTTCTGTCAGAGGAACAGGGTGTGCATGTTCAAATACATCTACTACAGGGCACAAGACATCCGGCACAACTCAGAGAAAAAATTGAGCACAATTTGGTCACAACATTTTTTGAACATGTCAACTTGAAGCAACAAGTGTGCACGCCTCTGAGGCTCGTGCAAAGAAGTTCAGACATTTTGGAGACTTCTTTTCAAATGATGTTTGCTGACTAGACACCAAAAGTTGAAGCCCAGTGAGATACTGCTTTTGAGTCACAGTGAAAGTTGCATGATTTAGAGGTTTAGAGAAATTGGGTGGAAATAAGAATACGGAATAAAACATATTTATAATTCTTCCCTGAGATCACCAGCAAATTTAAATAAATCAATCTTCTTCTTCTTTTGGCTTGTCCTAGGGGTCGCCACAGAAAGTCCTCCTCCATCTCACTCTGTCCTCACTCCAACTACCTCCATGTCCTCTCTAACTGCATCCATGTATCTCCTCCTTGTCTTTTTCCTGGCAGTTGCATTTCTAACATCCTTCTACCAATATACCCACTGTCCCTCCTCTGGACATGTCCAAACCATCTCAGTCTGGTCTCTCTAAACTTATCTCCCAGTTGTTCAACCTGTGCTGTACCTCTGATGATCTCATTCTTAATCTTATCCATCCTTGTCTCTCCTAAGAAGAACCTCAACATCTTCATTTCTGCCACTTCCAGTTCTTTCTCCTGTCTTTTTGTCAGTTTCACTGTCTCCAGACTATACATCATAGCTGGTTTCACCACTGTCTTGCAAACTTTTTCTTTGACCTTTGCTGACACCCTTTTATCGCAAATCACTCCTGATAGCCTCACTGTTCAAATTTAAACAAGTTAATAAATGGCATATTTTTTAAATCTACAAAGCTCCAAACAAACTTCATCTTGTGCATTTGTAAGTTCTTGAAAAGTGACAGTGGCGACCACGCTCTTGACTCACAAACCATTTTTAATGTTTTAGTGTTTGTGAATGCGGGCAGCACGGTGACGCAACTGGTAGAGCTGCTGCCTCTCAGCGAGCAGGTCCTTGGTTCAAACCCCGGTCCAGGGGCCTTTCTGGGTGGAGTTTGCATGTTCTCTCCGTGCATGCGTGGGTTTTCTCCGGTTTCCTCCCACAGACCAAAAAAACATGCATGTTAGGCTGATTGGTAACTCTAAATTGTCCCTAGGTGTGAGTGAGAGAGTGAATGGTTGTTTGTCTCGTTTGTCTCTATGTGTCCCTGTGATGGACTTGCGACCCGTCCAGGGTGTACCCCGTCCCTCGCACAGTGATTGCTGGACATGGGCACCGGCGACCCCCGTGACCCAAAATGGAATAAGCGGGTAAAGATAATGGATGGATGTTTGTGAATGCTAAGTGAAAAATCATGCCATTAATCTGGTAAAATGCTGTGAAACTATCTAAACACGTTGACGCAGAATATGGCCCAAAAATATATCAAATTTCTTGTAATTAGTCACTGCTGTTTTTTAGGACACTTTCATGTTTTTACTTTTGAAAGTTAAAAATTTGAGAGTATAGATTGTACACATATACTTTGTATTTATTCAGAAATACAGACCATTATAGGCAGCTCACAAGCTTTCAAGCAGCACTGTAAGATGTGCCCTCACTTTTAGCACTCATCCATAAATGCAGATTTGCATAAGAGAAAATTTAGTTCACTGCAATATGCACATGTAGATATATTCAGTCGCAGAGTCTCAGTTAAAGGTTATAATCTAGATGAAATAAATTCAGTGTAATTGACAAATAAGGGCATCACATCTCAGCCATTCGCCATCTCCCGTACCATAAATACGCACTCTGCTACTTGATTGCACTATTTGTGAGTGATTTCAGAAAAGAGGAATGTAATTAATGAATTCAGTGTCTCTCTCTCTCGTGCACGCTGCACTCAATGATAAGTTAGATGTGAAAATTGCTTCTGGTTGGTGTTAATTATCTTGCCAGCTTACTTGACACGTGCATTTTTAGGCCTGAGTGGTTGTCAGACCAAAATACTATTTTCCACATGTTAGAAGAGGCTGTGAGCCACCAGGAGCTGGGAAACCAACGCTGAGCATCACCTAATCCCCACAGGTTATGGCAGTGCATCAAACACATCAAGCCCCGCTGGCATGAGAGGGGAGAAACCGAGCGAGAGGACTGTGTCTAGCATCAATTAATAGACAGTTTGTTCAGTCGGCTTTTTGAATCAAGGTTTGGATTTCGTTTACCACCTTGGAAACTCGTGCAGGAGAAAATAAATGCTACAAAATTACAGCACATAACAAGTTGAATGTCAATGATAATGCCAGCAGGAAGAATTTCTCACGGAATGCACTACTTCCGCTCTGCAGTCATAGGAAAATTGTTTATTTGTAGCTACATCAAGCACTCAAATATCAGCAGGTACTGAATACTGGCAGTTTTCCCATGAGCCGCAACTCCTTCCATAATCATCACACAAACAACAGACCATTAGAAAGTGGTGAGCGTGTTGATACAAATTCAGTTTCAGTTTCTATTCAGTTTATTTCAATATCGCCAAGTCACAACAGAAGTCGTCTCAGGGCACTGAACTGAAACATTCACATACATTAAAAAAAGCTCATTAGTAAAAGTTATCAAAGGAAGCAGCAGATTGTGTTGAATCTTCATCGTCTCCCATCCTGAGCAAATATAATACACCAATATGCTCAATTGGAAGGAATTCATAATTTGTATTTATATCTTGAGGATAAAAGTAAATACTGTAATTGCATTGAAAATAAGCAGTATAGCTTTTTTTTTATTAGTCTTTTGAGACACTGTCCATACTGTTATTCGTGTTCTGTGATATTTGAGAGCAAGAATTCTCTGCTGTTTTGCAGCTCTTGTCCAAAGTTACAGATTTTTTTTAATAGAAAATTTATTTCTTTGAAAAGACTTTCAAAGGTGGAAATTCTTAAAAACTTTGTGGTGTATTTGTGTAAACAAGAAAAACAGAGCTGCTCAAAAACAAAATCTTTAGCCAAGCTAAACATCATTTTTGGCTGCGTGACTTGAGGGTTCAGCGTTTTTTTTACAATGTGTTGACAAAGAAAAAAAACATGTATGTAGCAAAAAAGTAACATTTAAAAATATATATCTGGAGTAGACGGGGTCTGTCCTGCCCTCCGTCCTTTTACACCCCCCCCCCCCCCCACACACACACAAAAAAATTTAAATTAAAAAACAACATTCTGTTAAGTATAAAGAAAGCATAAGCCAGTATAAAATTTTAGATATGACTTTTTTTTTTTGCAAAAAAAATCTTGAATACAAAGAATTTTAAAATTTGTATCCAAAGATAAAATTGATTATTTTAAAACCACTTACGAACAAAAATGTTATTTTTGCTTTTGCTAAAATAATGTCAGAGTCAGAGTTTCTTTATTGTCATTCGCACCTCATGTGGTACATGTGCTGGAGCGAAATTATGTACACAGGGTCCCAGTTACATCCAACAATAAAATGTATAAGAAAAACAGTGACAGTGACATGTGACATGTCACTTTGATATTATAGCTATTAGCAATTAGTATACATATATATATGATCAATTATAGCTACAGTATTTAGACGTATAAGTGTTTATCCATCCATCATCATTACCCACTTCGTTGTTTTTGGGTCGCGGGGTTCACTGGTGCCCATATCCAGCTATCACTGTGCAGTAGGTGGGGTACACCCTGGACAGGTCTCCAGTCCATCACAGGGCATCCATCCATCCATCCATTTTCTTTACCCGCTTATTCCATTTTGGGTCACGGGGGTCGCTGGTGCCCATATCCAGCTATCACTGTGCAGTAGGTGGGGTACACCCTGGACAGGTCTCCAGTCCATCACAGGGCATATAAATGTTTATTTTTTTAAGTGTATTTGATGAACAGATTCACATTATTCAGAGAACAGAGATGAGTTTACTAACATTTGTGTTTTCTTTAAACCATACATGATCTATGGCATGGAGGCTGCACAGCTGCAGAAAGTAAAGCTTTGCAGAGAGTGGTGAAGGCTGCACAGAAGTCTGTTGGAGTCAGCCTCCCCTCCATCACAGACAACTACACCTCCAGACGCAGGAAGAGGGCAACCTGCATCCTGAAGGACCCCACTCACCCAGCACACACACTCTTTGTCACGCTCCCCTCAGGAAGGAGGTTAAGGAGCATTAAGTGTAGAACCACTAGACTGAGGAACAGCTTCTACCCTGAGGCTGTTAGACTCATGAATCTCTAACCAGAATAATCACTGTGAAAAATCACATCATGTTGCTGCTGATCAGTTTCATGTTGCTGTGTTCATTTGTGCTCATCTGCTCACACAGACTCGTGTTCGTGCTGCTGTTCGACGTGATGTTTTTATGCTATTAGTGCTTAGTGTATTATTTAGTTGATGTTGTTCTTAGTTTATATCTTAGATCTTATTACTCTTTTTCTTTTACATTGTATTGTTGGATGTAACTGGGACCCTGTGTACATAATCTTGTTCCACCACATGAGATGTGAATGACAAATAAATATCTGAATCTATATCCATGTTTGACATATTTACACTTACATAGTAACACACGTGTTGTTCAGTTAAGAAACAGCAACAAACTAATCAAATGCTCCGCCCATGCCCCGTCACTGAGGTGAATGTTTGTAGTTTTTGAGATGAGTTTTTCTGGACTGGAAATGAACATGGAATTCAAGTACCCGTAAACCTTAATGTTTTTCGTGCAAGATACTCAAGTGTATAGGAATTACCGTTTTCGATGATGACCTTTCTCATTTCTAGATGCAGCTACGCTACACACCAAAATGGAAGTTGGCGTGGTGCCTATTTTTCAAGTTTTTCAGCTCAGAAGATGGACAGACCTAGATATATGACAGCAGTCATCCTGGATTTAGACATGGCAACCTAATTTTAGAGAGTAACATTTTTTACACAGATTAAACCACACCAAAGTAGAAATCAATATCTCACTTATGTTTTTAAAGTTGTCATGTTCACAACACAGACGGACAGAAGGAGTCTTTCCAACGCCCCAACTTCACTCCACAACCAGGCAAAACAAAGGGTGTCATGCAAAACTGTAGAGGCCTAATATTTGCAGATGTATCATTCTTTTATACAACAAGTCACTTTAAAGAAAGAGTTCTTCTATAACCCTAGAAAACAATTTTGAAAACTGGCACTCAATTTGCTAATATGAATATATAGCATAATATATGAAAAATGCTTTTCTCAGTCTATATGAATATAAAATTAAAAACCTTGCAAGGTCTCTGGTACATAAATAAATGAATTAAAGAAACGGTATAAAACTCTTTGTGGTATGTAGCCTGACCTTAAAGGTGTGGTCAACTTTGAAACTGTGATTTAACAACACCTGCCTGATGCAAAGGATGGATATTAAAATTAAAGAAACAACTTTTTTTCCCCTGTTGTTTTTAAAACCAGTTGTTGAAATCAGCCATAGTCAAATGTATCTTTCCATCTCTCTCCTTTTTTGTTCCAGGGCAGTACCATCTTAAAATTGAAAACGCTCAACTGGAAGATGACACCGCCTATAAATGTCAAGCCGGCAAGTCTGAGAGCAGTGATGCAATTTCCTCCAACCAAGTCTGGCTCACCGTGCAAAGTGAGGACAAACAAAATATTAAATTAATAAAATAATGAGTAACCAGGTCTTAACAAAGAGAAGAGGCTCTTGTGAATATTTATGTTTAATAAGGCACAGTGAGCACTCTCAGTACTCCAGTAACATACACGACCTCTTGACCAGTAATCAGCATATAAAGAGCTGTTAAATATTCATTCTTATTGATAAAGATCTTTCATTTGTTCAAGATAAGACTCTTGCATTTGAAGCAGAGATTAAATTTAGTGCGTCCTTGGTACAGTAGGACCCAAAGGTTTCACTGCAGCACAACATTTATAACATTTCCTGCACTGTTTGTTTCTTTAACGTGCTCTTTGCTACCAGTTCTTGTAGGTTCATGGCTTTGCCCAGTAGCTGTGAAATGTTAAGTAAAAGTTCAGCGTGGATTATCTGGCAACCCTTCGGCCATTCATTTTTTTTCTTTTCTTTTTTCCACAGAATAAATTATTACAGGGGTGATTGAAAAGCTCCACTCAGAAATGAAGTGGAATATGTGTAATTGTTTGAATGCCCTGGACCACCTGTTGTTCTCTTCCATCATTCTTACTCGTGGGAGCAAAACCACATGTGGGAAGGAGAAACTTCTTGTTCTTTTCCAGGCACAGTTCATTCACTTAGTCTCCCTCCTTCCCTTTCCCATTTTCTCTGTCACAGATTCCTCCCTCCAACTCAAACTTTCCTTTAGGTGAATATTGTTAAATTATGTTGGGAGGGGCTATAAAGTGGTTTTTGCTGTGGCAACTGCAGTGGTCTCGCTCTCCTCTGGGAAGAGCGCAGGTTTTTTTGACATCAATGGGCTGGTGGGAGGAATGGTGGGTTGTGCAGAGTGTGTGTGTGTGTGTGTGGGGGGGGGGGGGGGGGCACAGACTGCAGACGTCTCTTTTTAAACGGCTGTGCTCTGTTCAACTCTGCAGCCATTTTGTGTCCTGCAGCAGACCTACACCTGCAACCACAGCAGGCCTGACTCCCACATTTATTACCTCTCCAATGCCTACTGCATGTGCACCCACGTACACAGAATCAACAGAACTGCCTTTGGCTTTGTCAGAAAGGTCAAAGTGAGTGGGAATCATGTTCATGTGGAATCAAGGATGCTCAGATATGAGTTTGGTCCACACATGGCAGCAGGTGTTTTTGTGCTGTGCTTTGCAGTCACTTCTGAGTTTTAGACCTTTATCATGTTTTTCTTGCCCATTTGGACTTTGCAGATCAACTATTTATACTGTTTCTGGGTCAGCTGTACCACAGTTTGGAATAGAGTTTGCAGTCCAGCCCAACAGGTAGCAATAATGCACTGGTTGATGATGATGATGAGAGTCTGAGACGACATTAAGACGCAAAGCAGTCTAGAGTTGAACTTGGGTCCCAATAATCCAAACCGACCCCGCCCTAGCCCACACCATCATCTCTGAATCCCACCCGGTATGACAAATTAACAGTAATTACAGGACTGAACACAAAAAAAAAACATTTTTAATTGAGCTTTGTCTGCTTATACCACTGACTATTGTTAACAGTTGGCGGACGCGCGCAGCTGATGGGGCAGAAGATCAGAGCTGAGGAGCCATCAAAGCTCATTAAATGCTTCCCCTGCTTCTGCCTGCATCCTGCTCTGACATGTTGGATATTTTGTGATCTCACCTGTTTGAGTCGTCAGCCGGCATGTCCGCTGATTGCAGCGGCTGAATGAACGTCCATTTGGGCTGATGGATCGCTGGAAGTAGTCCATCTGAAGCTTAACTGAACTTTTTACCTTTTTCAACTAGCCAGTCAGTGCACAGTGAAATGGCCGCATGTGGCTAGTGTAGTATGGCAAGCCATGTTTGCATATATTGGCTCATCGGCCGTGTGCGTCCCTGCCTCAATAAAAAGCCTGACACCGACCCGTTCTACACATTAAGCACAATATTATGGCCCTGCCCGGTCCAAATCCGGCTCGGGCAGGGCTGGGCTCCTGGTTCAGGTTAGAAATGACAGCTCTAAAGCAGTCTGCTGGCTCCTCAGATTAATAATGTCATTAACTTACTTTTATGTATGAATGTTTCTGTTCAGTGCCC
The DNA here is from genome assembly GCF_014905685.2 of Nematolebias whitei. Taxonomy (NCBI): domain Eukaryota; kingdom Metazoa; phylum Chordata; class Actinopteri; order Cyprinodontiformes; family Rivulidae; genus Nematolebias; species Nematolebias whitei. The sequence continues at coordinate 22,575,277 of NC_056502.1, read as the reverse complement.
TGAGACAACTTCTGTTGTGACATGGTGCTATATAAATTAGGGATGGGGCCGATCCGATCCAATATCGGTATCGCCCTCCGATACCAGCATAATTATGTATCAAATTTTCCGATCCACCTGCCGATATTTCCGATCCATGATGCAAGTTGGCTTCAAACCATGGAATGGATTTCCTGAACAGCGGCGTGTCTCATGAACTCAGAGTAATAAGACCCACCTCACATTCAGGAAATCCAGTTCATAGTTTGCAGCCAGCTACAACGTGAAGGTTGAGTTAGCAGCACTGTGGCTAACAGCTAACAAACTTTTCATCTAAACATGTCCGCTGTGTGGAAGTATTTTACACTAGAAACACCACAAAGCAAGACAGCAACGTGCAATGTCTGCAGAGCCATAGCGCCACATTAAACTGCGGTAAAGTTAGTTTTACGATGGACATTCGAGCTCCGTGTCTTCAGAGGGGCGCTGCTCTTTGCTCAACCGAAAGAGGCGACTCGACACCGGCCAGCCGAGTCCAATCTGCCCCGCTCAGTCTGCCCGTCTCTGAGGAGGGACAGACTGAGCACGGCTGCCCCAAATCAGGCTGCCTGCTTCGGATTGAACAAGAAGAAGACATCGCTGAAACCACGGAGCTCAAATGTTTACAGAGAAGTTGCTAAACTTCATCATGATTCATGACCAACCACTATCAGTTGTAGAAAACGAAATATTTCACAGCTTGATACTTGCAGCCAAGATATAGTTTACCCTCCAGGAGATATTTATCAGTACAACAGTAAAAAATCATAAAAAAAAACATATGAATTGAAAATTATATTAAAAACAAAATCGGCTACATTATAAAGTGATGTAAAATACTAAAAACAGGAACATGTCTGTTGGTTTATGCCATGAACTTAGCAGGTGTTTGAAGCCATTTAACATTTTATTTTATTTTATTCATTTATTCATTCATTTCAAAGAAACAAAATAAAAAAAAAATCATCAAAAAGAAAACATTGAGTGAAAAGAGTGCAGAAAGAAGAAAAATAATTCTTATATCTGCCCCTTATTCAAAAAAATATAAAATAACTTTAAACAATCACATAAATTAATCACTTTAATATCCACTTTAAAACTAGGAATAAAAATAAACATGTTTTGTGTTAGCAGAATTTAATTCTAACTTTAAAATTTATCCAACATTAATACAACTTACCTCAAGTTGCCTTTTTGGACATGCATCCATATATTTGTACCAATTGTACTTGAGAGGAGATTATTACAGCCTCATATTAAATCAATGATGATCATGATATCGGAACTGGATCGGTATCGGCCGATACTCAGAGTTAGGTATCGGGATCGGATCGGAAGTAAAAAAAAAAGTGGATCGGTGCATCCCTAATATAAATAAACTGAATTGAAACTGAATTGAATTGAATTGAATTGTTTGGTCAACGATCTTTAAGCTGAAAGGGGAGAAAAAAATGTTGGGTGTTTTCTTAAGGGAACCGTTACTCTGTTTTTGTGATTTTCTGATTCCTGAATAAGAAATTATGCAATTGTGGGTGAAAGAAATGTTCTCAAAGAGTATGTTTTAAAAACAATCATTCTTATCCTTTTTATTGCTCTTCTTGTGTTTGGCAGCACTTTTGGAATGGTAGTTTTTTGGTTGCTGTAAACTAGCTCAAGTATGCACAGTATCCTAAGTCTGGGTGGTACACATGTGCACAGAAGGCCCTGATAAACATTTGTGATCAGGAACAGATGACTAAATTTACGTTCCACAAACCTCACATATAATTGGATGTGTGCACAAACTAAGACGTATTGTTTCAGGCCAAGATGGAAGACCGCACCTGTTGAAAACGGTAAAGGAAGAAGTAATAAACCTGAAAGCGCTTCGACACCTTTGTCCTAAAGGGTCATTTATTCCACTCCAGCAGCTCCCGTGATTCAAAAAACGCCAGTAATCCGAGGCTTGATAATGAGCCGATGAATTCAATCTCCTGTTAGTGCTGAACTGGGACTGGAAACCTTGCATCTTTTTTTGAAGAGCTCCGTCTCTGATGACTTTCCCATAGACTTCTCCATCAGGCGACTATTGCTCCCAAGGCCCCAAAGCCCTGACTAGTCAGCCGTGGCCAAATCCCATCAAGCTCTGCATCAAATCAAAACACTATAAACTCTTTATGAAGACCTGCTGTATGAGAAAGAGGGAAAGGAATTTATGGAAAAAAAAACTGAGATTGCCAGTTGTAAAATTGGTATCATGACTGGCTAATTCAAGATGGATCACCACAGGCAGTAAATAGGAGGGATGTAGAGAAAAATGTCAATAAGCCCCATCCACAGGCTTACAAAGAGATGTTTTCAAGACATTTCCAATGGTGTAACATAACTCCTGTGTGTTTTTGCCATCCTGTGGAGCTTAGATAGGGGATTATTGCTATAGGCAGATCAAGTGGCAGTGAGTAATCCATGACAATAACAGATCCCTACCCCCTATGCTGAAACCCCCCTCCTGTTCTGGTACCCCGCACTATGCCTGTCACATACCTGACACATCCTGTGTCTCGGTTGATACTATTAGTGTTAGCATTTTTAATCCTATTAATGAACAACTCTCTCCCCTCATCACGGCATGCCTGTACAGATGCCTCCTGCAAATGTTAAAAACAGTTTTTTGATGTATTCTGGTTTGAGTTAGTCATTCGGTTGGGTTTTGCAGAAATATGCATGTTTGTTATTGAGTGTGTGTGTGTGTGTGCGTGTGTATGTCTATGCTTGTTATCAGTGCTGGTTTGAGGTTAGAGGACATTTTAGCTTCCAGGGCTATGTTGAGACTTTAGCAGCGGCTAATGAGTTTTAGCGCTTGAAAAGTATATAATGAGCCTTCATTTTCTGATTCCCTGTTATGAATAATGAAGCAACTTATAAATGGGGGTACAGGCAATGCTGAACATGGCAACTTTGTTCATCGGTTTCAAGAAAAGCTCTGACAGATACCAAAGATGTTTTCTCTTTAGATGGGGATGCGTTATATGGTCTGATGTCATAGTGCGAATAAGAAAGTGTCAGAATAATGTTTAAGTGCTGGTGTCTTTCTTTACAATTATCAAAGGTTGATATGCTTATTGATAAATGAAACACCTAAAGAGATTTGTTTAACAGGGCTCTGTGGAAAGGATCTAAACGCTTAATCTCTTACCTGTCTTATGGCTCTTTGAGTGAACTGAAGAGCAAATGAATAGACCAAAGATCAAAATGGGATGCTGCCGTGTTTGAAAAACTTCAGTCTCAAAATGTTTTATAACAGTTCATGCATATGCGACATCTCCATCAGTTTTGCAGTAAATGATTATAGAATGTTATATTTATTTGCATGCAGCAAATGCAGCGGCAGCTAGCTGCAGCCATAGATATCATATAAACACTAGATACAGCATTGACCGCTATCGCCTATTGGCCGTAGGGCTGCCATCTTGGAACGGTCGACTGCTCCACTCAGTGTGACCTGTTTGTCAGGCGCAATGAAGTATCTGCACATTTAATCAGTCATAGCTGAATACTAAACTCATTCTCACAATTTTTCCCTCTGTAAATCTAAGGCGAACAGCCATTAAAGTTGAACACATGGTTCATTGTTTTTAAATATTCTTGGTGGGGTTAACATTAACACTAATAAAATATTCTTATGACAAGTTTTGCAAAACTCACAGTCACTGATACATTTTTATTAACATCTATATCTATATATCTATATCTATATCTATGTCTATGTCTATATCTATCTATATATATATATATATATATATATATATATATATATATATATATATATACATACATACATATACACATATACACACACACAAA
>NC_056502.1:22571289-22571406 GCF_014905685.2 Nematolebias whitei | reverse complement strand
ACACATTATCTATATTACTGTCATATATACATATATACACAGTTTAATAATTTTCTTATATACATACATTATAATATCGCAATCTTATATATACATTATATTTAACAGCTATTTAAC
>NC_056502.1:22551486-22571189 GCF_014905685.2 Nematolebias whitei | reverse complement strand
GTATATATATATATATATTCAACCTTTATTGATACAGGTTAGTCCCAATGAGCCAATAGGACTCATTTACAAGAGAGACCTTAAACTTAAATTTGTATGAATCATTTGTGTTGTCGTTGTTATCAGTGTCTCATTATTTTGTGCTCTGGTCCAGTCTCTTCACGGACGATGTGTGTGAGGGTGGACATGTTTGGAGGTTGCTGTGTTGAAGCTCCATGAATCAGCCTCTCTGCTTCTCTCAGCACATTCACTGAGCCTTGAGGGCATCACTGAGCTGCTCTTGTTCTTCACAGTTAGAAGGTGGGAGCTCTCGTCAAATGATGATCTCCAGCATCATCTTGTTCATGCCAGGCTTTTCATCCACTGACCACCACCTGTAAACATCAGGGGGACCAGTAGCTATTTAACACATCTGGAAGGAATCCAGTGAGATGTGATGTTATAAAGGGGAGTGGTGGCACAGAGGTTAGAAGATGGGCCTGTGATCTGAAAGTCGCAGGTTCAACTCCCAGTACCGTCAACATCAAAATGTGGGTGGAAAAGGTGAAACACCCACAGCTACCTCCACACTCATTCTTCCCACTCTGGGCCCCTGAGCAAAGCCCTTAACCCCCACCATGTGCTCCTAAACAGGTCTCTCTAATGAGTTGTCGTGACTCAATGAGACTACCTGGATAAATAAAGGCTAAATTAAAAAAATAAAAGTTTAAAATAGAAATACTCACATCATGAGGCTGAGGTTGTGGGTGTGACGTGCACGGTCCTGAGAGGCCACAGACAGACCAGCTTCAGCTTCTACATTTTGAATTTGATGGCAGCAACACATTTTAAAAATGATGGACCAGTTAATAATTTAAAAAGTTAAATCATGTCATCTGGAACAATTTCTTTAAGTGAGAAAAGTTTTGTCCCCCATCCCGAGGACTTCCTCAGTCTACAGCCTGCCAAACAGATCTGTCCCACAAGTCAATCTCAAAAGTAGACTTAAAACTTGCGAAACACAACCACTTTGGCCTTGGTTGCCCTCAGGCCGTTTCTGTGAGTAGCAAGTTGGCCATCTGGCCTACAACATTGGATTGTTGCACATGATGATTGATTGTTTTGCATGTTTTAAAGGCCTACTTTTGAGATTCCAACAGGAGGTTGGCTTAAAACACAGCAGTGAAGGCTACCTATGGGACAGATCTGGTTGGCAGGCTGCAGACTGAGGAAGTCCTCTGGATGGAGGACAAAACGTTTCTCACTTAAAGAAACTGGTCCAGATGACACAACTTAACTTTTTATTGTCATCTACCTGGATGATTGAGCTTGCAACCCTTTTTGTTGGACCAGTTACAAAAAAAATCAGATAATAAAAAAAGTGGTATTAGTTCTATGTCATATAAGCTTCGCCCTTTAAGGCCTTCGCTTTAGTGGGTTTATCCCGTTATGCAGAGCATAAGCACTGAAAAAAATTAGTCCACGCCCACCTGCTGTGTGGGCCCCACCCGGTCCGTATAAATTACGTTAAGAGCGGGAAATCGGCTCCCATTTTTTCTTCAGCGAGCTAATATAGCACTGTCAGAAGAACAAAGAAGATAAGTTGTGTAAATGACCAACCTTGTGAAGGATGCTGGGCCCGGCAGTCGACCTCCGGTCGTCCGGTGAGCTCTCCTCCCCGAGGAGAAGATGACAGCAGTCTTATTCCAAGGTAAGCTTCGTGGAACATTTCCCAGTGACAGGTCACTACACGCTGGACAACGCCATCTTGTGTTTTTTCCTCTTATCGCCGACCCTCGGGGCGAACCGGATGGTTCCTCCGGGGCAAGGCGTGCTCAGCTGCAGCCCCCGCTGCTCATTCCCTCCCGGGGAGCGTAGTGTAGGTGGAGGGGGGCTGAGTGAATGCTCACCCCATCCCACCTCGTTTCGCATCGGCGATCACACCGCTCCCGGCCGACAGCGCCCTCAGGGGTTGCCCGGCGGAACCCGGGAGGAGGCTGACATAAGGGACCCCTTTTTTCTACGTCCCTCGCCTTTTCCCGCCAGTTCGGATGATCGGTGGGAAGGTTGTTTTTCACTGGGCTCCACTGTGGCTCACCGTCTTGATCCATACGGCCTCACGTTCCAACAGGACGTTCCACGGGCGAGGCCGCAGACGGTTCTTCCCTGGTAGATTAGAGGAGTCGGTCCCCAGTCCGCTCCCATCACCAGAGTTGAGGGATTCACCGAGCGGGGCTATTCCTCGGTAACCCCTCCTGGAGCCAAGCCTCGCGGAAGCTTCCGGAGCGAAGCTGCCCAGGTCGGAGCAGCGTCCCGTCCCTCCGGAGGAACACGAACCAGACGGCGAACACGCTCTCAAATCGAGCCCACCAATGTGTTTTTCAGGCAGCCGCAGTTAGCAACAACGTGCGCTGCTAGCATATAGCATGTCCAAGGGATTGAAGGCCGCAGACCTGCCTTGGAGACAAGAACTCCCTCTGTCAGGCAGCTGACGCCAGCTCAACATGTGTGCCTCTCCCACGGTTTGCCTGTCGAGGACTGCAGCGCGGAGGACGACGATCCAACGACCCACCTGGCTTCGTTACTCCCCTCGCTGCCGGAGAATCTGCACAAGACCTGATGAAACCCATCGCGGACGCGCTGTTCAGAGCAGCTTCAAACCATGCTGGCGAAGTGAAACAGTCGGAGGAGGTGCCAGAGGCTGTGCGCCACCTCATCAAGCCGCGCGGCCCACCCCGTCCCGCTGGAGGGACCGTCGCGAGCAAGCTTCGACTTTTCCACGGCCGCGGCTCTCGCTGAGTTCCACCACCAGCCCCGCCCGTCAGAATCCAGCCCTCTTCACTCCGGCAGCCTGCAGCTCAGCGTTTCCCCAGAGTTCGCCTGCAAGACAGCGCTCTGGGCAAACAATCGCAGAGCTCATGAGAGAGAAAGCTCTCAAAATGACGGTCTCTGGAGGGTGTGTGTAAAAGTGACACGAAAGTTGAAATAAATCATCATTAATGATCAAGTGTCTGTTTTTTAGCCAGTCTGTAAGCCCGGATGAGCTCACAGCGGCCGCACACATAAGAGCCGGTGTCCTTTATAAGGCTTTTTAAACTCACCGCCGCTCCAAGACATTATTAATCGCTTACAGGGCACGATGGTAAGTGAAAATAACTCGTTATAATCCCGGGCTGCACGTTTTTCACCCAAGCGATGTCAACTCGTACCCGTGGGATGAAACAGCCCCACACACGAGCCGGTGTCCTTAAATAAAGGTTTTTAAACTCACCGTCGCTCTAAGACATGACGAGTCGATCACAGAACAGCCTCCACACATGAGCCGGTGTCCTTAATTAAAGGTTTTTAAACTCACCGTCGCTCTAGACATGACGAGTCGATCACGGCACAACGGTAAGCGAAAATAACTCATTACCAACTAGAACTGCACGATCCTCACTCAAGCGGTGTCAACTCGCACTCGTGGGATGGAACAGCCTCCACATGAGCCGGTGTCCTTAAACAGGATTTTAACTCACCGCCGCTCTGACATGACGAGTCGATCACTAAGATGGACAGCCTCCATCCAACGGCGCTACGTTGATGCTGGCGCACACACACAGCTGCCGGCGCTAACCAGCTCACATCGGTATAAATGTGGTCCGCAGGCTGGTTCGGGTGGGGGCCCTTCTCTCTCACAAGAAACGACACCCGTCCCGACGAATCAACGCGGGCAGCCGTCACCACCGCGTCTCAGCTTTCGGCAGCTCACCGCAGCTAAACGTGAAGCAGCTGGAAGAACCCGGTAATGAGTCCCGCCTCCCTCCAGCGCGCGCCCCTCCAGCGAGAGCGGCGCGCGTCCCTCCAGAGACAACGGGTGCTCCCGCGGGGCTAGCAGCCTTCACTCCAACAGCACGGCGTAAACGAAGTCACGCCCTCCGCCTTTTCAACGTTCGCACAGCGACGTCAAACGCGCAGCCCACCGCGTCATCAGCTGTCACACGCTTCGCCTCAGCACAAGTCTCGCCCGGGATCACACAGAAAACATTCCCGCGACGCATGCCGGCGGTTGAGGGGCGGACTGCTGACAGCCGTACAAAACATGACACATCACTTAACGCACGTTCACCCTACGAACGTTACGTAGAGTGGCTAAAACATGATCGCCGTTTTTCAGATGGATGGACAAGTTTTTTATGCAAATGGTACAAGTTACAGTTTGCAACCCGAACCCCTCCATTCAGAGGAGTTATAAAAACCATAAATTGGGAAGAAACTCGATTTTTCCGGCCCAGACATTTGTTTCTGGGAGTGGAATTAAATTCAACCACCATGAAAACTCGTTTATCACAAACTAGATTCGACATTTTTAAAAAGTCAACTCAGCCACGTAAGATCTGGCAAGTGATAACAGCTGTCTCCGTCATGAAGCTGTTGAAATGATGTCACTCACACAGTGGTTCCGCTGGTTTGTTTCACATGAGACGCCTCCAGAGGTGGTTCTGCACGTCTGCATGTGGATCCAGTAAAACAAAACGACGGATGATTATTGTCCCTTCCTCTGTGGAAGCAGACCTCCGACTCTGGGGAAACACCTTGTTTTCTGTCAGAGGGAGTCCCCCTCAGCAGACCCACGTCACGGGTCAGTCTTCACGGACACGTTGCTGTCAGGCTGGGGGGGGGGGGGGGACATGCCTATCTCAAGCAGTAGGGGCGCTGTGGCCCCACTACACATCAGCCCACATCAATGTTTTGGAGTGTCGCACAGTACTGAATGTGATTCAACACTTTGCTCCCGTGCTACAGAATCAACACGTGTTGATTCACACAGACAACATGATGACTGCTGCGTACATAACCATCAAGGGTGTGCGTTCAGCTCAGATGTTACACATTGTGCGAAAGCTACTGAGTTGGGTTCATCAAAACCTGCTCTCTATTAGAGCAGTTTTACATATCCGGTGTTCTAAACGGAGGGGCAGATGTGACGTCCAGGGGCGGCCCACGTCACGTGGACCGGACCCTCCATCCAGACCTGATGTTTTCAGACGCAGCAGAAGTTGGCAAGCAGCTGTGGACCTGTTTGCGACGCGAGAAGAACGCTCAGTGTCAACTATGGTTTTCCCTGAGCCCGCGAGACGATCCATCGCTGGGGGGGGGACGCATTTGCTCATAGCCGGTGGCCCAAAACGCTTTTATACGCGTTTCTTTTCCCCCACCTCCTCTGTTTTTTACGGTTCCTGAACCGAGTTCAGGAGGAGGGATTGACAGCTCTCCTGGTGGCTCCCAGCGTGTGAACGCACCATGGTTCCCAGGCCTGCAACGTCTGTTGTTGGGTCGCCGTGGAACAGTCGTGGAGGGAGGATGCTCTCCTTCAGGCAGGAGGAGCGACCAAGAGTTACCCAGAAATAGGTCAACACCTGTGGGTCTGACCGCTGAGCGGTCCCACTTAGAGGATGGGTCTCCCTCAGGAGATAGTGTGCACAATTCAAGATTCACGTGCTGCATCTACCACAGTTCTGTACACATCAAAGGGGACGGCTTTTCAGCGCTGGTGTACAGAGAAGGTTTAGAGGCCACCTCATGCCTTTTAGGCGGCGTGTTGTTTTTCTACAACAGCTGATGGATAGGGAGTTGGTTTTCAGTACGCTTTAACGTACAGTTGCAGCCATCTATTCCTGCCACGAAGGTTTCGGAGACGGAACAGCTTTTAATCACCCGCTGATGAAGCGTTTTTTCTAAAAGATGTTCAGAGACACAGGCCTGCTTCATGTCCACTTGCTCCACAGTGGGATTTAACGCTGGTCCTGCGAGCCCTGATCAAAGCTTCAATTGAGCCTCTGGATCAGGTTTCATTTAAATTCTTGTCTCTTTAAACAGCCCTGCTGTTGGTTTTAACACCCGCTAAGAGGGTAAGTAATTATCTGCCCTCTCTGTTGCTTCGTCATGCCTTAGAATTCAGGCTGACGGGCAGCTCAGCTGATTTAAGACCAACCCAGCTTTTATGCCTAAAACATCACGAGCTCTTTTAAATCAAGAGTGATATCGTTGGAGGGGTCTTTTTCCCCCCACAGATCAGAAGAGGAAGCATCTTTTCATCTTCTCTGCCCGGTGCGGGCGTTGACGTGTTACATAACGCACACAGCTGCAATGCGTTTCAACTCAACAATTGTTTGTGCATTATAGAGATGCTTCTGCAGGTCGCCGTTATCCATCCAGCGCTTGTCACACTGGCTGTGTGAGGCCATTTCTGAAGCCTACAGAGCATCAGATTTAGAGCCTCCTGTCAACCTCTAAGCACACTCGACCAGGGGTATCGCATCTTCGACTGCTCTGCATAATGGTATGTCAATGCAGGACATTTGCACTGCGGTTGCATGGTCAACACCCTGCTCATTTATTCGCTTTTACCTACGTGATGTAACGGCTCGTTCCATGACACATTCTGTCCTTAGTGCTCTAACAGAATGAATGTTATTGTTCTCATGGAACTCTGTTTAAGCTCACTTCTGTCTGCATGCATTACAGTGTGAGATGTTGTTATCAGTCACAAGTCGTGTCTGTGATTTTGGTTCTATTGTCACTAATCAGTTCATGATTATTGTTACCAATCAGTTCAATTGATTTATAATCAATTTATGGACATTAATCTGTTTATACTGTTCAGCCATGAACCAGTTGGTTCATGCCCGCCTCCCCCCCCCCTCTTTTCAACTTCTTCTTCCCGTTGAAAGTTTTCCGGGGTATTCATGCTTTGTCAGAACGCATAGCTACACAACATGCGTCTGTGCATGGCACATAATTACGCGATGCGTAGTTATGCACATGGGGAGCTGAGTGACAAGACGTTTTTTGGGCAAGCTTCCGCTTCTTACTGTGTTCGAATGGACCCAGTGAGGCGAGGACCACATCGGCTTCGCCCTTTACCCACTAAAGCGAAGGCCTTAAAGGGCGAAGCTTATATGACATAGAACGTTGGTTACGTACTGTAACCCCAGATTCTATGAATATAAGCGTAGCCCTTTAAGCGTCGGGCCTCACTGGCTCCTAAATGGCTGAAGAAAAAAGCTATTTTGGGAGCCGATTTCCCGCTCTTAACGTAATTTATACGGACCGGGTGGGGCCCACACAGCAGGTGGGCGTGGACTAATTTTTTTCAGTGCTTATGCTCTGCATAACGGGATAAACCCACTAAAGCGAAGGCCTTAAAGGGCTACGCTTATATTCATAGAATCTGGGGTTACAGTACGTAACCAACGTTTCAAATAAATACATGGAAGATCATTTTGTGTCTAAATATGTTAATTGGCAACTGTAAAAAAAACGTTGTAATTAAAAACTGACTTCAAAATAAATGTTTACAAACCAGCGTCTATGTGAACTGCTTTGACATGTTTTAGATTAGAAGGACAGAAGTCCACTTAGATGTTAGTCCTGCCTTTATCTTGTCAATCCAGTCAAACTTTGTTTTTCCAATTTGAGCTTGTTCAAAAAGATATCTACAACAGGTAAGATATTAATTGTTCACGACATTTCCACAAATTCCAACTTCAAAATATCTGAAATGTCATTTTAAGATGCTGCTTTTAGTTGTAATAAGGTCACACTTGCTGTTCAAATCTTGTATATGCTGATATTTTTCTTACTTCTTTACTTAAATGAATGGATGTAAAATTAATCTTTATAATGGCACCTACATGAGGAGCGTTTGATTGGATGAGGCGATGATGAGGTGAAGATGTGGGATGATCTTTTGTTATTAACTGTCCTGAACTCTTGCTTCACTTCTCCCCACCAAACAAGTTGTAGTTATGAGAAGAGAGTAAGAAGAGCTGGGAAGAAAACAGTTTCTGTGGCTTTCATTGCCAGAGATCACACACCTGAGACCTACACTGCACAGTGTGTAGGAATGAGTGTGTCTTTGTCTTTATGCACAAATACAAACTTCACTCTGAGCATGCCCGTGTGCATTGACGTGCGTCGTGTTTGTATTCTTTCCAGAGATAAAACCCACAAGCTGAGTATCTGCTGTTAAGAATTCAGTTCTCCATTATTTTCCCTCCAATTCTGCACAATAAGCTTTTTAGAAACTGTTTTATCTCCTCTGTCAATATTATTCAGAAAATCAGGTTAGGATCACGTTAGTCCATGCACACACTGATGCCTGTTGTGAGAGCAAAGTGAGATGAACATCTGCGCATTTCGCTCACCTGCGTCAGTGTGTGTGCAGATCTGCATGCACCGTGGACTCCGGCTTATCTCCGTGTGTTTGTGTGCTTTAAAGAAAGGAAAGTAAAATGACTGAGAGAGAAGGATAGGTGCAAAGAGCTGCTTATGCATTTTAATGTGTCTCTGCTAATCTGGTTCTTATCTGTCTTATCCATCCATCCGTCTGTATTTGTCTAATGAATCAAATTTTGCTGCTCACTGTTTGTCATCTGAACTGAGGGAGCAAGTCCTTGCATATCTATTTTCGAGTTCATGTGAGATGGAGGCGAAGCTGGCGAGGAGAGGAGGCAGAATAATAAAGTGGCAGCCAAAGAAAGAACAGAAAGAGTTAATTAGGAGAGCAGCAAGCTTGTTGCTTGCTCTTTTGCTCCAGAGTGCATGTCCGGTCAATTAAAAAGCAAAGTGGCTTTTGTTTGCAACAAAGTCCATGCTCAATAATCCAGGTATACAATCCAACATTTTTCAGTCAGGTCATCTGGACAGTTTCTTTTTTTTTTTTTGTGCTGAAACTTTTCACCTTCGTTCCGGAAGGCTTCATCAGTCAAGGAAACACACAACAAAACTGATTCTTCCTCCAACAGCTTACACCAAAGTGGAACAAACCAGTTCTGCTTGTGATAAGATGGTCTCTTTGGTACGCCCCCTCCTCCATTGCTGGCCCTCTTCCTTGTTGACAGTCTTGTCAAACTGGTTGAAAACAACAAAGTCCATGCTCAATAATCCAGGTATACCATCCAACATTTTTCAGTCAGGTCATCTGGACAGTTTCTTTCATCTGGTTTTTGTTTGTTTTTCCCATTTCTGTTTTGTCTGCATGCTTTCACATTTGTACAGATTTCTTGGTGTGTGTGTGTGTGTGTGTGTGCGTGTGTGTGCGCGCGCGTGTGTGTGTGCGTGTGTGCGCGCGCGCGCGTGTGTGTGTGTGTGTGTGCATCTATAGTAACTTTCTCCTGACTGAGCTGATTGGGCCGTGTGCTGTTTTGTCTGATGGATGGCAAGCTGCAAGTCCCAGTCCAAGACAGAGCACACCTTCCTCCACACTTCTGCAGTTTAGCTGCAGTGGTCAAGAAGAATAGCGTTTAGGGGAGGGAGGTAGGAGAGGAGGGATGATGGAGTGAACAGGAGATGCGAGGGACAGGCCAGCATGAGCGAGCGAGGAAGAAATTAGATACCTGCCTGCCTCATTTGTGAACATATCATTATTCTTATTTTAGGATTTGTTGGGCTGCCAGACACTCCTCGCGCACAACAAGTGATGCGTCTCTGTGAAGTGTGTGGGTATGAGTAGATTGAGAGTGCAGAGGCTGTCAATAGATGCATGGCCCAGTCAACTTCTCAGGGAAGGAGGGGAGGGCGCCAGGCTGCGGGTGAGGAGGAGAGAAAACAAACAAATGCATCTCATTATTGCAGCGTGCGCCTCTGCAGTGCTCTGGGTAACCCATCACAGTCCACACAGATTCAATTGCTTCTTTTAAATCAGTTTGAAGCTGCAGCCACGTCTCATTTGTCTCAATAGCAGACCAGAGCCTGCGTGCGGCTCTGCGCACTGCAACAGCGCCGCCTAGTGGTGAACAAAGGAGCAGCTGGTGCAGCTTCTGGTCAGCTGGTCCAGCTGTTTTCAAACTCAGCAGCATCTGCCCCACCTGCTCCTGTTCTACCAACTCCTCCTCAATCACTTTTCATTCATGACTCACTTTTTCATGTTCACTCCCCTGCCTGTGTTTCATGTCTCCCTCAGACACGCGTGTCATTCCTTCTGTTTCTCAGCTTAGGCAGCCTCTGCATTTGATCTCCGATAAAAGGGAAAACAACCGTCTCTGCAGCCATAGTTTCTAATTCTACACCCACTCACACTCAAGTTGGCACAATAGACTGCTGTTTTTTTAAAGTAGTTTGTGTGTGATATAGGAGAGTTTTGGTGGAAGCGAAAAGATCTGCAGAACCTCTTTGATAATTAGACAGTGGCACTGCCAAACTATATTCTCTTGTGATTAAAAAGGCTATGTTGCTGATTTCTTTTTGTTTGTTGTTGTTGTTTTCTTTCTTTCTTTTTTCTGGAATCCCTATTCATGGTCAGATAAAAAGGATTGCAGTGTAGGATAGCAGAGGAGAAGTGAAGACTGCTTTGATCAGTCCAAAAAGCAGATTTAGCTTGGGGGTGATCTGAGGAGAAAAAGTGTTTGGTGTTTCTTTTATGGTGATAGATTAGCGATGGATCAGCTGTATCTGGGCTTCATCTCCGCATTCTGCTTCTTGTTCACCTATCACATTCAAACACATCGCTACATCAAACGCCACGGTGGGAAATCACTCAGAAGTTGGCAGCGCGAGAATCTGAGTCACTCCCAGTTGTTCCCATAGTGTTATCAGATTAGTTTCCATCGTTTTAATCTGAAGCTCTGTTTTTTGTCTCATAGTTCCCCCATCCAAGCCGTACTTCATCATGGATGTGGCAACACACTGGGTGGCAGGGAAGAAGTATAATATCGCCTGTGTCGCCCCTGACGCCAAGCCACTGGCTGAAATCACCCTGTACAAAGGTGAGCCGCCGTTTTCTGTTGCTTGATATTTGACACTGATGGCAAAGCTGAAAGACTCGAACAACGATGGGATTGTGGGCTTTTTGATATTCCATATTATAGGATCTGCATAGGCCATGAGCTGAATTTTTAAACATAAAAACCTGGCAGTCCCTGTGAAAAGACTCCCCCCCTGTATTTCTTGAATAGCAAAGTTGAAGGGAGCAGACTCTGTGTGGGAGGAAATAGCCGGAGCATTTAAATTTTCAATTTCCTCTGACTTCACAATTACTTGCACAGAGAGTATGTCACAAGCTGCTACTTGTTCATATAAACAGCCGCATGCCAGAAGAAAAAAAGACACGCTCTGGTTTTTTCCTGGTTTAAACAAGGCTAAAGGTTTGCGCTATAGGTCGAAGATGATGCTTTTTGATCATGATATACTGTAGCTCATCACTGAATTTTACCTTAAGGGCCTTTTAAAACTGCACTGAGTTGTATTGTGTTGCATCATATCACATTCTACCACACACCTTTAAGCGTATTTCGACAGTTTCCTATTTTTTGTTGCAGTGAGAATAACTCTGATGCTTCTGATTTGTACCAACACATTTACACACAGCGCTCCTCCCTTCTCGTGCATCCTCTCCCCATTGTGTCTTTTTAGATGGAGTCGAGCTGACAGGTGCAGCATCTCTTCCCATGTCTGGCTCAAAGGATAAGCTTCTGAACACGCACGCCAATGTAACGTATGTGTTCAACCACCTGCCAGACTCACTCTCCTCACCAGCTTTCTCCATCTCCCCGAGTCTGCCTTGGTTTTGTGTCCCCCCCCCCCCCTGTTTTCAAAGTGTTCCTATTTTCTGCCTCTGTCTTAGTGAATACAGTGAGTTTCAACACACAGTGATCTGTTACTTGGCATCGTGCGATTGAATTAGCTTCTGTCAAACGCACGAAATTGCATCGCAGTAGCGAGACGGATCCGATGCTCGCTGGTTCACCAGGTGCCTATACATTAAACGGGAGCGTAGATTGCTTTAATCCTGCATGTCTCCTCTGTGTCAGACATAATAACCTCTTGTCATATTCTGAGATAACATTGGTACAAGAAGAGCTGTGCTATTATTCAGCTCTCCTGCTTTGGAGCCAAGGTCTTAAGCAATATTGATGTTCTTTCTTCAAAACCACACTGAGCATTCACAGCAGTGTGCCTTGTATAATTTTTACAGTTGTCACTGTGCTGTAATTTTATGTGGAAGAAATGAACTGAAGTGTTAGGACAAGAATAACTACTCTATGTTTTTTCTGTTACCATCACATCAAGCTTTATTCTCCTTTGATGTATTAACACAATACTCCTTTTAGCGGCGTGTTTTATCCATGTAAATTCCATCCATCCATCCATCCATCCATCCATCCATCCATCCATTGTCTTTACCCACTGCTTCCTTTTGGGGGCACAGGGGTCACTGTTGCCCATGTCCAGCAGTTTCAGACAGGTCTCCAGTCCCCCACAGAGACACATAGAGACAAACAACCATTCACTCTCTCACTCACACCTAGAGACAATTTAGAGTTACCAGTCAGTCTATCATGCATGTTTTTGGTCTGTGGGAGGAAACTGGAGAAAACCCACGCATGCACGCACGGAGAGAACATTTCAAACTCCACCCAGAAAGGCCCCCAGACTGGGATTTGAACCGAGGCAACCTGCTCGCTGAGAGGCAGCAGCTCTACCAACTGCGCCACCGTGCTACCCTCAAGTCAAGTCAAATTTATTTATAAAGCACATTTAAAACAGCAACTGTTACCAAAGTGCTTAACAATAAGATCAAGGCAGTTAAAAAAAAAAGTAATTAGAAGCAAAAAACAAGAGCGTCAAACCACTAAAACAATGAGAAAAAATGAAATAGTAAATCAAATCACAATGTGTTAAACGTCCGTGAATACAGGTGTGTTTGTAGGAGAGATTTGAAAAGAAGGAAGTGAAGGGGGGGGGGGGGGGAGGTCAGATTGTTCCAAACTTTATGGCCCATAACTGAAAAAGCCCGATCTCCCCTGAGCTTCAGCCTGGTTTATGGTACAACCAAAAGTAGCTGGTCAGATGATCTTAGCGCCCGAGAACGAACATAGGGTTGAAGTAGGTCGGAGAGATATGAGGGTGCAAGGCTGTTAATGCTCTTTACGATCAATAGGAGCATTTTAAATTAAATTCTGACATGTATAGGGAGCCAGCGAAGAGAGGACAAAACCAGAGAAATGTGTTCAAACCTACAAGTTCCTGTTACTATCCGAGCTGCGTCATTTTGGACAAGCTGGAGGCGCGAAGTGGACACCAGACTGACCCCAACATAGAGTGTGTTAGAGGGGTCTAGCCGGGTCGTAACGAATGAATGGACCATTTTATCAAGGTCAAATCTGGTCAACATGGACTTCGGCTTAGCTATCTGCCTTAACAGGAAGAAGCATCTCTGCAGAACAGAGTTAATCTGTTCATTCAACTTACAATCACAGACTAAAACCATCCCGAGGTTTGTAGCAGACTGCTTAAGATAAGGCTGACGAGAGTCAGGGTCTACAGGAACAGAGACAGAAGTAAAGCAAGTGCTAAACAACTTCAGTTCTCTGATCATTAAAATAATAAGCAGGCCTGTTCTCACATTATTCTGACAGACCACTGTATGGCATGACTAGCTGAGTGGGTAATTGACATCTGACAATAAAAGGGTTTTGCCAGGTGTTAACACTTTTAATCAGACCTGATCTCTTACATTTGAATTGTTCAAGGATATTTAATGACAGGTGTGAACAGCCTCTCAGGTATTCACTTTCAAAAGAGAAAACTAAAGTGTTTAAAAATGTCTCATGTTTATTACAGCTGTTCTTCCCAAGCATGTGTCCATCACTAGAAAACTTTTGCCCGCTGTCTGGATTATTTGACCTCACACAGACAGTGATTATGGCCTGAACGCCACCATTTCTGACCAGTAAACTGAGAATGTGCATACATGTTCCAGCCATCTTGTAAGAAAAATATTAGTAGTTAGACACTGAACATTCTCCTATTTCAAAAACAATGTTTTAAAAAAAAAATCAATATTGTGAGCATAAAACAAGTTTAATAAATTACCACATTTTTCTTCTCCACACCTCAAATTTAGATCCATTCTGTTACCAGTGCAGCAATTGCACACAGAGAAAATGAGTTTAATGTTGTCACCTACAAAAGCAAATATAACAAAGAGAAATCAAATGAAGCAGTCAAAGCTGCTGCTTAGTGAGCAATTTGGTTATGCTTATTATTGATTTGTCACTGGTTTGGAAAATTGCAATCTTGATTCTACACCTCAGAACTGCTGTTCTAAGTGTAATACATGAATTTAGATTGGCAAATCAAATTGGCCTTGCTTTTTAAGTTTGTATATAAAAGTGAGAAAACATAAAGTATACCCTTCTGTCAAATAATGATTTATTGATATTGGCCTTTTAGCCGAAGGAGCAATGTAGAAGTTAAGAACATGAAATAAGGGAAGAGTTAAAGAAAGAGATCTGACATTTTTGTTAATATTTACCAGTTAAATTAAATTATTAAATAATTTAGACAACAAATATGGAGGTTTTCATTCATCACCATCTTATAATATTATGTCCTCAGAGTGAAGAAGGTGGTTGTTTTAGGCTATTATTATTAATATTAATATTAATATATATATATATATATATATATATATATATATTATTATTATTTTTATTTTTTTTTTTTTCCTTCAGTGCTGCACAAGCTCTCAGTTGAAGGTCTGGGCACAGACAGACCTTTTCAGTCAATTGAGACATGAACAGATTACAACACCTTACAAGCAGCAAAGAAGGAGTTTGCTCCTATTTGATAAAAAGCTTTTGCCACCTGATGGAAGCATTGCTTTAAACCAGGGTCAAACTGTCAGAGCCGTCTAAATTTAAAAGCTGACACCAAAAATGGTACGACAGAGAATAAAAATACAACAAGAATTTGGAATACTGCACAGCCTGAAACGTAGCTACTCAACAGATTGACTGATTTTATTCAATAAATTGAGATTACACACAGATCTAGGCATCAATATTACCTCGTTGTGTTTATAACAGTCATATGGTCGAAGTGGGTGCAAGCCAACCTGGCCCTCTGGAACTTGGAGGGGGTATACAAGTGAGACTTGGGGTGTTAAGCTGCTTCAAATGGTGCATAAATTCTAACCAGCATTCATCATTGCCAGTGGGCTACTTAATGGTGTGTAATCATTTTTTATAAAATACATATTTTTTTAAATCACCCCTCTGTATTTGTTGGGTTGTTGTTTGTATATTTTCATTTCATTGGTTCTTTCAAACCAGAAAAAATAAATGTAACAACGTTTTGCATCAATTGTATTAAGCCCATCCCCACTTTATTAAGTAACCCCTCTTAACCCATCCACAAAATTTCCAAGTTCAAAAGTCAAAAAGTTGGAATTCTGACTAGGAAAGTTGGAGATTCATTACCAGCCCCAACCTCAATATCCAATATGGCCGACTTGTGCATAAAAAACCTGTTATAACTGCAGTCTAAACATTTTATTTTCTCTTCTCTCTGTTTGTATCCCAGTAATAAAGACACATTGCATTGTTCAACTATTATGAGTGAACATGTTGCCACAGTGGAAAATTTGCAGAATACCACAGTTATCCATTGATATTAATTTGTTTTGCTAACAGTAGTTTTCCTGGTCACTGAGCAGAACAATTAGCAGATCCAACTGGTTATCCAAATTGCACCTGAATGTTGTTTAGGTAAAGTCTGATTTCATTCCAAGAACTAAGTTCTGACCTCTTGACCTTTTCACTTGTTCTCATCATTTTGCTTTTATTCTAACCCTAACCCTACGTGGACTGATACATGATGTCAGTCAGATTATCTGAATCCTCCAGGTTCAGATCTGAGATGTTTTTAACATGTATATGTCACCGTTTTGTCTCTTCCGCTCACTGTTTCTCTTGTGTTCCCTCTGAAAGAGTCGTTGCTCAGAGTTCTGACGATGGAAGACAGCTGGCATGTCACGCCACGAATGTGGCCATTTCTCAGCCTATGGTGACCATGAGGACCATGAGTGTGTACTGTGAGTGTCTCAGCCTCATCTTCAAAATGCACACACTCGTGCTGCTACAGGCACACTGAACTGCACAGGAAGCCAACTGTCCTCAGGGAGGCCCAGAGGGTATCCTGTCTTGTGTTCACAGTCTGTGTTAATGGTTCGAAAAGAAACATTCAACTTGAAGGCAAAGTCACACCTTTTGAAAAAAAAAAGTTTCATGAGGGCCAACCTTGTTATCAATGAGTTAGTCAGCCCCTGCAAAACCTAGAGAGACAAGATTCTTTCTTTCTTTCATAGCAATGTCGTAAAAGTTCTAAAAGAACATGCAATAGTTGTTTATGGTTATATCCTTTCATTATTATTGCCCCAAATAAACCTACATAATAACTAGAGAAATTGCATTTCCTGCAAAAATGTAGTGTGAATGCTTATCACAGAAGAACTTGCTGAAAAACACATGAAATTATCTAAAACAAAGCTGTAACATAGCTGAAATGGAAGAACAAGCCTAAATTAGCAGAAAAAAGCAGAAAGAGCACATATTTGCTGAATTAGGTTTAAATAAGCAGAAATTAGCACAAAAATTAGAAATTTAGCTTAAAAAAGGCTGAAATTAGCAAAGAAATTGCTGAAAAGTAGCTGAAAATGCAGAAAAAAGCTTAAACTACCAGAAGGAGGTGCATGGAAAGAGCTGAAATTAGCTAAAAATGTAGAATTAGCTGAAAAAGCTAAAATTAGCATAAAAAGCTAAATAGTAGCTGAAATAGCAGAAAAAGCTGAAACTAGCAGAAATAAGCTGAAAGGAGCATAACAAACTGAAATTAGCAGAAATAAATCAATTAAGCTGAAAGTAGCAGAAATTATCAAAGAAAACTAGAATTTATCTGAAAACAGCTGAAATTTGCTAAAAAAAAAGATTAAAAAAAGATAGCTGAAAAGATACTAAAAGCTTAAAGTAGCAAAAGAAAGCAAAAAAAACATGTTTACCCAATTAGACTGAAAGAAGCTAAAATTAGCACAAAAATGGTAACTTATATGAGAAAATACAAAATTAGTAAACAAAAAAACCCAGAGGAAAAGTAGCTTAAAAAAAGGGAAAAAGAAGTTTACATTCCAGAAGTAAGTGGAGAGAGCGTATTTGTGCTGAATTAGGATGAAACAAGTTTAAATGAGTGCAAAAAATGTGGAATTAGCCGGATAATTGAAAATTAGCATAAAAACAGCTAAACAGTATCTGAAATAGCAGAAGAAGCTGAAACTTGCATAAATAAGCTGAATAGAATATAAAAGCTGAAATTTACAGAAAGAAGTTTGAAGAAGTGCAAAAATGTTGTAGTTAGCAGAAAGAATCTAAAATGATCACGACAGCTGAACAAACAGCTGAAAGTAGTTGAAAAAGAGCTTAAATTTGCACAAGGAAGCTGAAAGACGCTGAACCAGAACAAAATGTGAAAGGAGCAATAGAAGGCTGCAAACACAGTTGATCTAGAGATTTGAAGGATGTAAAATGAACTCAATTCATTTACTATGAGAAAAAAAATGGCAGAAAAGGCTAAATATTTCAAAAAGCTAAAGTTGCACCAATACCAAAAGTCATAGCACCCTTCTTCTGAACAAACTGTATGATTTGTTGAAAGAGCACAAAAACTGTGGAACAAGAAAGATGCCGAAAAACATACGGAAGAAAAATGGATCACAATAGTGTGAATGCTTCATAAACACTATTATCACACAAACCGATGGACTATACCTACAAAAGGCTTCTGGAAATGGTTTTAACATTATTATAACTAAATGTCTATTGAAAATCAAGACCACCTCAGTTCCAATAATGAATCCTGCATAACTACCCCAGAAACTATGTTTATTAGCTCAAATTACATTTTGAATGCACAGGGCAGGAAAAGCCTGTTTCTCTTGATTTTTTTCTTTCTTTCATATTTTTCACACTAACTACGTGACAGTATATAATGAAATTGTTGCAGCAACACAAAAAGCTTAGTTGGCCCAAAAGCTGTCACTCCTTCTTGCATTAAAAGTCCTTATTTTATTTGGGGATGCAACTGTGAAAGTAATTGTTTCTTCTTACCAGTGTGGTTGGAGCTACTTTATTGTTAAGAATTTCATTTTAGTTGCTTATTGAAGCGATTTTATCTTGTTTTTGGTGAAGCAGGTCTGTTGACACATCTTTCAGCTCCGCTGCTGCCTCAGCCGCAGCCTGACAGTGCATGTGAATGCTGTCTTTATGTAGTGTAAGCGTCTCCGCATTAAGTCTAACTATTGCTTTAACAGTAAGCTACAACTATGAGCTGTCCTCCCTTCTTCTCCATCTCTGTATCAAACACTCTGCTAAAGTGCTAATGCTGCAGAACTCGGGACCACCGCTGCTGTATGACTGACTCAGTGTGCCAGCCCATCAAAGCCAGCACGGTGGCCGTTTTCAGCCAGCCACATTGTTAGCAAGGTGGCAATATTTCATGCTGGCCCAGAGTCTGCAGTCTGCTCCCTGAAAACGAATTGCAGCAATAACAAAGGCCCATCCTCTTCTAATTTATTTTACTGCATATATTTTATTCAAGGAGACTGTAATTTATTCATATTTTGCCTTCCCTTATTACTGTTTAAACATCTGTTAATTTGCTTCATGGACTGGATCCAGCTCAATACTCCCTTAATAGTTAATGCTTTCATCAAATCTGGACTTCTTACCCTTACTCATTTCTTTTTTTTCCCCATTTCACCTTTATTTAACCAGCCACATTCATGCTGAATGTGACCAATTTATTGGAACTGTCACAACAATCAGGGATACTTCCTATACAGCAATTCTGATTCAGATTTATTTTTTAAAGTTATTTCATTACAAAAATCACTTACCTTCATTTTCTCAAAGTTACTACATCGAGTTTGACACTGTTTAACCTTGATTTTTGCCTCACATTCCATTCTCCACCATTTCGTTAACCAACTGTTTATTCCTCATTCTTCTGACAGTTCCACCGGAGCCTCCTTATATTCTAGGTCTGGACAGAGATGAAGTCAGAGCAGGGAGGATCCTCATGTTGGAGTGTGCGTCTCATGGTGGAAACCCTCCAGCCACTCTACAGTGGATGAAGGTAATTCCTTGATACCATCTGTTTCTGAAGCTTTAAAAGAGAACGACACACCTTCAGACTGAAAGGGATGGTTTGGACCTTTAGAAGTTTCATCCATCCATCCATCCATTATCTTTACCCGCTTATTCCATTTCGGGTCACGGGGGTCGCTGGTGCCCATGTCCAGCAATCACTGTGCGAGGGGTGGGGTACACCCTGGACGGGTCGCAAGTCCATCACAGGGACACATAGAGACAAATGAGACAAACAACCATTCACTCTCTCACTCACACCTAGGGACAATTTAGAGTTACCAATCAGCCTAACATGCATGTTTTTGGTCTGTGGGAGGAAACAGGAGTACCCGGAGAAAACCCACGCATGCACGGAGAGAACATGCAAACTCCACCCAGAAAGGCCCCTGGACCGGGGTTTGAACCAAGGACCTGCTCGCTGAGAGGCAGCAGCTCTACCAGTTGCACCACCGTGCTGCCCTTTAGAAGTTTGTTTTGTGAAAAGATTGTTACTAATTACTTTCTTACCTGTCCTAAAATATATTTAAACAATCTCAGTTAGTAGGAATTTAGTTTTATTGTGACCAGATTGATTACACAAGACTTAGTGTACAGCATATGTGTCAAACTCAAGGCCCGGGGGCCAAATGTGGCCCTCGTTGACATCTTATCTGTCCCCCAAGATGATATGTGAAACATAAAATACTTGTATCTTTGAATTTTTTCAATAATCTTTTATTATGATGTCGAAAGCGCAACAGAGAACATCAAATGAGACCA
>NC_056502.1:22477186-22528986 GCF_014905685.2 Nematolebias whitei | reverse complement strand
ATATATATATATATATACATGAGTGTGTGTGTGTGTTTTAAACCCTTCCCCCACTCTTACAATATTCTAAGCAATGATGTTTCTAAACTCTAAATGCTCTAAGTGCACAGCATGTCATGATCTCCACCGGCTGCTCTCTGCCACGCCCACTTCTCCGCTGCAGAGCGGAGATTAATATGCTGCAGGAGGGAGCTTCTCCCTGCACATGTGGGTTGCACACAGGTGCAACAGCTGCTAAGTAATTTAAAATAATCTATCTTAAATTTTAAACAATTCATGCCAATCTTGTGGCTCATCCATCAATCGGTCAATTGTGTGTCATCTCCAGCCTTACTTTGAAAAACCACAAAAGACAGAGTCCGTGAAATTCGAACTGCGAAGTAGCGAGGGACCACTGATATCTTTTTGAGAGTTACTGTACTTTTGAGAGCTAGCAAAGTTTAAAGAATTTAATAAAAGTACACAAGAGTAATTAGAGCACTGGAGATATTGGCAGTAGAGAAAAAAACATGAATGCAACATAAAAAGGAAGGAGAGACAGAGTGGAAACACTGTTTCCCAGTCAGTGCTTGCAGTTTAGGAATAATTTTTCTTTTTGTGGTATGTCAGATTAGGAAGGCTAACATGGTTTGCCATTTCATTACATTGTTATCTTGACTTCTTTCTTAAGTAGTTGGGATTTTTCTTAGGTGAGGCCCTGTCCTTTACTTGTAAATTGCTCTTTGAACAACCTCAGACTAACATGTTAACAGTTATTCTGAGTGGGGCCAAGACCAAAATACGGTAGATTGCTGTTGTACTAAAACAACTTCAATCTCAAGGTGATTATTGCATATGTTATTTTATAAACCCTTAAACAGCCATTAGTTTTGCACTACATGGTTATTCCAGCAGAAATGTCATAAAATTTCTGTCAGAAGTGCCCAAGGCTGTACTAGAAGAGTGACAGCTTGCTGATGCAACTGCTCTTGGTACTTGCAAATAACTGCAAACTTCTTTGTAAATAATCATGTATTGCTGCAGCAATTTACTTTAGATTGGGCCCTACTTGGACTAGCTGTTAGCTCATCAATCCAGTCAGAATAAAAAGTAAAATAGTTAAAGAGGATGCAAATGAAGACTTCACTGCTCCGCCCTCTTACTCAGAATGATTTGATTCGAGCCTCAGTCCATGACTTCTGTTGTACAAAAGAACAGCGTTGGAAATACAAACAAACTCAACTTTTACTTATTTCACTCTTCTGACTTCCAAATTTAAGTTCTTGGACATAATGGTCATTTTAGTGTTGTGATTTATTTTAAAACTATGAGCTTCTGACAGCGTAATTATAAACCTGTCTAAAGCTGCACCGACTTTTCAGTTCGTCCACAGCAGACCTTCATTAGGCCTCCAATGTGAGGACCATCCACTTCCTCTGCAGCCTCAGGCCCAGCCTCAAGCTTCAGGCCCTCTGCCTCAATTGTGATGATTTAATAATGCGAGTGCGGGAAATGTAGGTCTGCCTGATTCACCAAAGCCCATGGTACATGCCTAATGGATTCTGCCATCCCGCACTGACTGGGCATGACAGTTGTAGATATTCATAATGTATGGAGGATTGTAGTAGCTTTTATGTGTGGCAGTGTAGCCCATTTAACAATGTCGGTCTACGTTAGGAGTCCAACATAAGTGGATCCTGCCAACCCAGAGGTCTGTTACTTGCTAGTGTCTTGCCACTGTTCTTCAAGAGTGAACATAAGTTCAGACAAGTAGGCACTAATGGCCTTACCGTTGCATGTACATGGTACCCACGGGAAGTATAAAAAGCTTGCGAGGCTAACAAAGACATGGTAAAAACACCCAGGCTGTGAAAAAAGAATAAGTGATGGATAGATGGATAAAAAGAGGCAATTAAGAAGGGCAAACTGGTCACTTAATATTCAGAATGGGAACGTGTTCTCATTAGAGGGATTCATGGGTCATGTGACCAATTTTTATTGTGGTCACAAGATTGTCTTTGCTCCAGCATAAAATGAAGTTAATAGTATTGTATGAAGAACGGATGCCGTTTATATTGGGGTTATGAACACTGTCAAAGGAAAACAAGAACAGGAGTAATTACAACAATGCAGCATGCCTTTAATAGAAGATTTGTCTCTGGCTGATGTCAGGTCTTCCTCGGCCCTGTCCCTTTTTCTTTCTCTCAGATCCTCCCAGTGTCAAGGCAGAGAAAGACCCTGTGTTTGTTGACCTGGGGGGAACAGCAGACCTGATATGTGAGACAGATGCCAACCCCATTATATCTGACATGTTTTCTTGGAAATGGCTGGTGAGAGGTGCACACACACACACACACACACAAGGCAAAACAGAAGGCTTAAATTATATTTCCTTTATCTAGCTTCCTTTCTATTGTTTTCTCCATTCTTCCCTTTTACCACTGGGCTTTGTAAATGCACAGATGCACCATAATTCACTAGCCTTAACTATCCCCCCACCCCACCTCTTCCTGCTTCACACTCAGCCCAAATCCAGAAAAATAGCTTTCATTACTGCTGCGTGACTAAAGGGCACATTCGTCAATGTGGCGTGGTCTCTGTATCTACTGATGCCTTCTGCGGTTTAACCCACCCCCTGGCAGTTGAGTATGTTCCGCTTTCTACGTGCTTGGCCCCTCCTTTCTGCTTGTCTTGGGGGCTCTCTAGCCTTTGGTATTATTCTTCTTCATCCTCACTGCACCACTGCCTGCCCTTCCCATGCAGACCTCAAGTCCTAATGTCTTGCTACCTGTCTTGCTCTAACACAGCAAGATGGGTAGAAAGCCATCCCTCTGTGGGAGGGGACTGCGTATTGAAGAATAGGGACTGTCTTTTGCTCATTTTCTTTCACTTTGTCTTCCACAGGGAGAGGAGGAGGTGGAGATGGGAGAGGCGACCCAGGAAGACGAATCAAGTATTCTGACCATTCATAATGTGACTCGGGCTCATACTGGTCTTTACCAGTGTACAGCCAGTAATGGTATAGCACTCCCTGCCAGTGTAGATGTGCAGCTGGTTGTGCAATGTAAGCTTGCAATGTTAATTTTCAGTGTTAAACAAAAAAAAAAACATATAATATATATATATGATGTGCATATGTTTATATAAGTACATACATGTATTATTGCTGTATCTGATATAATTCAGGACTTGGACCTCAGATTTGAGAATGATGTCACACCCTGCATAACCATGTTCCAGTTGCAACCCAGAAAACCTGTGGGCTTCCTAGTTGTTGCGCTCAATGACCAGGCTTAGTTTGCTTTCCATTTGCACTTGGAAGATAAAACTTTCATATTTCAAGTTGAAAATAATTTCACAGCAATGCCCCACAAAGTCAGAATTCAACTCATAGAACTGAAAAGTCCTCACCAGCCTTGACCTCAAAATTCAACGCCAATTCAATGCCTTGAACACGAAAGGTCACAGTAGCTGCAGTAATAAACTTGTTTTTTATTTTCTCATGGTGAAAACATGCTATAATGTTTGAATGCAAAAAAATACATTATTGAATGTATTGGGAACACATTGTTAGCCTGGTCACTGAGTTCAACAAATCTTACAGGTTTTCTAACTTGCAACTGGAAAACAGTGAAGTTGTGGTTAATGTACAGTATTTTCCAGACCTGAGTTGTAACTTCAGAGATAATAGGAATGCAGAACTAAGACTATTATCAATCAGCTAATGACTTTTAGCATTAGAAGCTGATAATAATCAAGTTCAAGTAGGTTTTATTGTCATTTCATCACACATGATACATGAGGTGGAACAAAGTTGTGTATACAGGGTCCCAGTTACACCCAACAATAGCAAAAATATAAAGTGTAAAAAGAAACAGTAAATAAGGATCTAAGATATAAACTAAGATATTCTCTAAACCAGGGGTCTGCAACCTTTACGATCAAAAAAGGCTCTTTGTTCACTAATTTAAATGTGTCCAGAGCTGCAATACCTGCTTCAACTGGGATTCTCAACTGGTGGCCCACAGACCACTTTAAGTTTGTTGGAGGGTGATTTTCTGGACAGTAGGTGTGATTTTATCAAACTAAAAGTATCTAATGATTTTTCACACTTATTTATATGTTTAATAATAATAAATAAAGTGCTTTGTGTTGTCATCATTGTATGTTCCCGTACAAAGATGAAATTGTCTCTCTGCATTTAACCCATCGCACCTGGGATTCACCCAGGTGGAGCAGTGGGCAGCTATGTAAGCACCTGGGGAGCAATCTGGGATTAGGTGTCCTGCTTAGAGACACCACAAGATGTGCAGTGACCGGAGATCGAGCACAAGACCTTCGGTTCCTGAGTCGGCTGCCCTACCCCTACACCGTCTCGGTCCCTTTTACATTCTAAGACAAAATAAAAGATGAGATTCTTGTAAATAAGAAAAAAAAAAGTTGTTGTCCAGTTTCTAAAAACTAAATAAACTATGCATTCTTATGTGGGGTTTTTTTTATTGTAGAAAAATGAAGTATCCTACTTTGAAGAAATAAAGCGTAAAGTGACCATGAGTACGTTTTACTCCTTGTAATGTTTCTAGTATTCATATATTGGCAAAATAAATTACAGGAAAACTGCTCAAACTAACCCTTTTAGTTGTTGTTAGAACAACCAATAAAATTCAGTTTTATGTCAGTTTTGGTCAAAGCTTGAAAGAGACGCTGCAGAGGGACCAAAGAGCCGCATGTGGCTCCAGAGCCACAGGTTGCAGACCCCTGCTCTAAACAAACGCCAAACGGTAAGCTTAAAGAGCTAAGATACACGTTAAATACTAATAATGCAAAAACAATACGCCGAACAACAGCATCATCATAATGTGGCTATACTTTTGCATTTTATGCATTCAAAGATTGAAGCAGCATGACAGTTATCATATTTTTCAGACTATAAGGCACACTTAAAATCCTTTATTTTTCTCAAAAATTCACAGTGAGCCTTATAATCTGGTGCGCCTTATGTATTAATCCTGGTTGTGCTTACTGACCTCTAATTGATTTAATGTGGTACACGGCGCTCAAAAATCTGTCAAAATGAACTTGTTTTACTTAATGTGCCATATAATTCAGTGCTCCTTATAGTCCAAAAAATATCAAGTTTGTACAGTACAACCTGCTGCCTGATTTAATGAGTTACGATATGTTAGAAATGTATTACTGCTGCTGCCTCAGTTTTTTTGTGCGAGGAAGCCATTGCTGGATTTTTACGTTAGGGCTTGTTTGGAACATCTACTTTTCCCAAGTTGAAATTCCAATTCTGAATTCTGAGTACAAAGTGAATGCATCAATTTTTCATTCATCTTTCTGTGTCTGCTTTGTTGTTGTTTTTTTTTGCAACCTTCTTGACTTAGTCAAACCTGAAATTCAAAAAGGACCCCAATGGAGGAAGGTTGCGAGTCGAGGGGATGGCACCACCATAGCTGAATTGGTCTGTCAGGCAGAGGGCATTCCCCGTGTTGTCTTCTCCTGGGAAAAAAACAGAGTACTCATGGACTTGGCAAACCCCAGGTTAGAAATAAGTAGTTTGCATTTATGTTATTAGTTTTGGTGCTGCTGTCAGCATTACATATTGATGAAGCCACATTATTAGATTAGGCTTTCCCCAAATGT
Source organism: Nematolebias whitei (assembly GCF_014905685.2). Classification (NCBI taxonomy): domain Eukaryota; kingdom Metazoa; phylum Chordata; class Actinopteri; order Cyprinodontiformes; family Rivulidae; genus Nematolebias; species Nematolebias whitei. Next base: position 22,523,358 of record NC_056502.1, on the reverse strand, counting down.
AATTTATTATTTTGCTTTTTTCTTGTTATTTCGCCAAGCTTAAGTGGATTTTCTACTTCCACAGTGCCTGCTGTCTGTCTACTCTATATGATTCTTTTTCCTCTTTGTGTGTGTGTGTGTGTGTGTACGCGGGGTTATGAATGTTCATACTGCAGGTATGAAGAGAGGACAGTGAGGGAGGGCTCCTTCCACGCCAGCACACTGCGAGTGGTAAATGTGAGTGCAACCCTGGACTATGCTGTCTTCAGCTGCATTGCGCGCAACTCACTCGGGGAAGACAAGTTAGACATCCAGCTCGTCAGCACAAGTACTGTATCTGCATACATTTCCATTTTTTTGCATGGGTGTGTGTTTTTCTAGGTGTCTGTGGTTCTCTCCAGCGGCAACCTCAGTTTGGTGCCTTACATAAAAAATAAAAAACTTTCTCTTAATTCAGCTTCTTCAGAACTAACAAATGTTTAATTTTCATGATTTTTTCAGATTTTCTACTGTTTTCTTAAAACCCTGTTATCAACACACACTTAATCCTTCACTTTATTCAGTATTGTTTTAGACATCTGCCAAGCACAAACCATATGAGTCCCTAAGATATTTTAAAAAATGGTATGAAATACATTTAGATAAACTAATACAGTGATCACCAAATAGCGGTTTGCAGATCATTTCCAGCATGAAGGGGAGGTCTCTTCCGGCCTGTGTGTGTGTGTGTGTGTGGGGGGGGGGGGGGGTATAGTTTAGTGTTTGAGAGTGCCTCACATTTCTCTCCTCCCTACCATGAACAAAAAGTTTATTTTTTGTTTCTCCACAAATATTTCCACCAGTATCCTGACTGGATGTAAATTAAAATCAACAGGCAAATGAGCATTTACAGCAATAATAACAATGATGATGATGATGATGATGATGATACTGATATGAACCTGTTTTGTCAATGATTGTGATGTCTATTATCACTTAAATTAAGACGCATCAAGGTGTCCCTACTGTATACTGCAGAACTGTCAGGTAAAACAGCAGTTCTCAAACATTTTATTTTTTGACCTACAAAATAGCACAAACAGACTTTTGTGACATCATTTATTGCTGGTAGACGTAATCAGGCGTTATTAATAAGCTAAATAAACAATGGCAGAATGGGAAAGTATACAGCCTCAACAACCAATGTGCCATTTTAATGATAACAATAATGCACAAAACTTTTTTGTTTGAATCCTAAGGATTATTTCAAGACACTTTACTTGGTGTTTCCCGATTCATACTGGAGCCTCAGCCTTAACTTTGAGAACCACTGCTCTAGAGACTGATCACATTTTGATCACATTCCGCTGGTCTATTGTTTAACCAATACAACTCTGGCTCTGATTAAACTAGTGTTGTAACATCTGTGCACAGTGATTGTGATCTTTATCTTTGCAGCCGACATGTTTCTAATGTCTCACTATAGCAGAAATAAGAGTTTTAATTCCATCAGATGAAGTTTTCTTACAAAAAATTTGTAAAAACCACTTAGCTTTATTAACTTCTCTTGACGGAGGCGGCTACAATTGTCATGTATTTTTGCCTCCTTGTGGACAAATATACCCCATGACTGTATGAAATGAATGACAAAATGATTGAAGTCTGTTTTAATAGCATAAAAAGTGTGAAAACTCTGGCATAGCCCATCAGCACAGCTAGCTTAATGAGGTTAATTCCAATTTGAGGGACTAAGTGGGCCAACAGATTATTGCACCACAGCAGAAACATTTATTTTGTAGGTATTCGGTCGATGATGTGTGCAGACGTCATGGCGTGCATTCAAAGTGCGCTCAACAACTCAGTCTTCGTGGTTTGCGTTAATCGGGTGGTGGTGGCCTTGGATGGTATCAAATTCCCGGCCTGGATTATTGTCCCGTTCCGCCACTGTATTACTCATATTTTATTTTCAGAAGTAAACGTTTGTATCAGTTATCTTGTGGAAACAGTTAAAACACTGAATCCGAGTTGTTTGTTCCAATTTTTATCTTATTTTAAGCTTTAGTGCAGTTGTTGGAGAGTACCGTCAAAAATCTGTAAACTGTGGAGCGCTGTTCTTTAGAGCCGGCCCTTTAAGTGAACCTCATTTGGTTTCTCCGTCTTTACCTTATCATTTAGCCCATAGCACTACTTCACTTCTTCCATAGATAATACTGCAGCGATATGCTTTCCTCTCCTGGCACGCTTCAACTTTCCTTCCCTCGAGCAACCCGTGTATCTGCACCGCACCGCTCTAATCAACCAGCTCTCAGCAATCGCCAGCAGCCACTGGTGGACACATTTAATGTTTACTATAAAACCTCTAAAATACAATCCAACGTTGGCCCTGTTTTCCCCTCATCATTTTTAATAGCTATGAATATTTATAATGAATCTGATGCAGTGATAATACATTTTACATGCTTCCTTATCATTTTGAAGCCCGAGAGGAGAAAAAAAAAAAGCTTATTTTTTTATGAGCATGGTGCTTTTTGAATTTGAGGGAGATGATGTCCAAATAAAGCTGACCTCTTTGTCCCAAATTTCTATGAGCTGAGCTGATTGTGGGAATTATTTAGGTTGCAAATCACTCTACAGCCTGGAACCAAACACAAGTAGAACGTCTCCATCTTGGACTGTACTCATCGCTCTCTCTTCTTTCTCCCTTTGACTGCATCTCCATCCTGCTTAAATCACACTTTCCTTTGCTGCAAATGCAAATGAATCCACTCTCCTTTCACCAGCCAGACTGAAGTAGTGCTTTTTGTCTGACTGAAGGTCTGAATAACCTCCTTTGATCATTAGGTTCAATATTTATATCATCATGTTCAAGAGGCAATCTCTTCTTGCACAACTTTGCTTAGATACATTTTGCAAATCAGCTGCTGTGTTAAAGCTATCAACTGAAAGTCTGCCCTTGTTTGCTAAATTTGTTACATTTTTATCACATATATAACATTTCAAAGCTTGTAAAATATTCTTTTGTTAAAATATACAGTAAACTGTTGTTTTTAAGGCTCAGTCACAACTTTTGAGAATGCTAATGCTCTCTTCTCACTGATTGATTTTTAAAAATATATATAGTGTGAATGTTTATTTTTCTTCCGCACGTTTTTCGGAGCGATTTTCGTCCTGCAGTTTTCAAGCTGATTCAACAAATCATATCAAGATGTTCAGCTCTTTCAGGACGATCCTTCTGTGACTTTTGGTATTGGTGCATCTTTTTCTTTTTCTGCCATTTTTTCCTCATAGAAAATGAACTGAGCTCATTTTACATTCTTCAATCTTTAGATCTGTTTACAACCTTTTACTGCTCCTTTCACATTTTGTTCTAGTTCAGCTACTTTCAGCTTCCTTCTGCAAATTTAAACTTTTTTCCAGCTACTTTCTGCTAATTACAGCTTGTTATGCTGCAGCTTGAGTCAGTGCTTCAAGAACCACCACGCACAGACATATGCAAGACATGGGTTTCAGCTGTTGCATTCCTTGTGTCAAGCCACTCTTGAACAAGAAACAGCGTCAGAAACATCTCACCTGGGCTAAAGACAAAAAGGATTGGACTGCTGCTGAGTGGTCCAAAGTTACATTCTCTGATGTAACAGATGTTACATTCTCTACCTGGATTATTGAGCATGCATCAGGATATTTCTCTGATGAAAAGTTTTTTTTTGTTTGTTTGTTTTTCATTTTCTTTGGAAATCGAGGTCCCAGAGCCTGGAGGAAGAGAAGAGATACAAATAATCCACATTGCTTGAGGTCCAGTGTCAAGTTTCCACAGTCAGTGATGGTTTGGGGTGCCATGTCATCTGCTGGTGTTGATCCACTGTGTTTTCTGAGGTCCAAGGTCAACGCAGCCGTCTACCAGGAAATTTTAGAGCACTTCATGCTTCCTGCTACTGATCAACTTTATGGAGATGCAGATTTCATTTTCCAACAGGACTTGGCACCTGCACACAGTGCCAAAGCTACCAGTACCTGGTTTAAGGACCACGGTATCCCTGTTCTTAATTGGCCAGCAAACTCACCTGACCTTAAGCCCATAGAAAATCTATGGGGTTTTATGAAGAGGAAGATGTGATACACCACATTCAGAAGAGCTGAAAGCCACTATCAGAGCAACCTGGGCTCTCATAACACCTGAGCAGTGCCACAGACTGATCGACTCCATGCCACGCTGCATTGCTGCAGTAATCCAGGCAAAAGGAGCAACAACTAAGTACTGAGTGCTGTACAACAACTAAGTACTGAGTGCTGTACATGCTCATACTTTTCATGTTAATACTTTTCAGTTGGCCAACATTTCTAAAAATCCTTTTTTTATTGGTCTTAAGTAATATTCTAATTTTTCTGAGAGACTGAATTTGGGGTTTTCATTAGTTGTCAGTTATAATCATCAACATCAAAATAAATAAACATTTGAAATATATCAGTCAGTGTGTAATGAATGAATATAATATACAAGTTTCACTTTTTGAAAGGAATTAATGAAATAATCAGCTTTTTCATGATATTTTAATTTTATGACCAGTACCTGTATAATATTTACAAAGCCTAAAAGACATGTAGTAAACAACAACATGGTAGAACATAACGGTGCAAGTTGGATGAATTAGTATAAATAAGTATTTCACAGGTAGTAATATTAGCTTAATATTAGCTTCTTGTTGTACCATACTCTAAAATAGTTACTGAATCAAATGTTTACTTATATAGGTAAACATAGATGTTTTAAAACCCGTTAAAATACACCAGAATGCAGGAAATGGCATCTACTTTATTCAAAATGTTCTGGGGGAGGACCCCCAGACCCCTGTGTCCCCCACACACTACAAATGCTTTTGATGATAATGGCCACCGCGTTGTTCCAAGCAAAAGCCATTGTCAGCATTGGGGGCTGTGCATCCCTAAAGGGCATATTCTAGATTCGTCCCTGATACTGTGTCTATGTTTATGACTTTTGTCCATATATGAAGAACATCAGAAATGTGGCCGCTGTAAATAAATACTGTTTTCATTTCGTAGCAGCTATTTAGCAAAGCATAAGTAAATTTTAAAAATCCAAGTAAAGAAGGACATCCATCTGGAAGCAGCAGTGCAGAGTGTGCTATTTAAGAGCGCACATTGCCATTTCTTAGCAACTGAACTTTTGTCAGATAGCTCGCTGCTGCATGAAGGTGTTCAGCTCTTGCACAAAGAGCACATTTGCTCTTCACTGCTAGTGTCTATTCTTTCACCCTCAGATCACCCAGATCCACCATCGTTTTTCCGCCAAGTTAGCGTTACCCACGATTCTGTCACACTGGAGTGGATCCCTGGCTTTAATGGTGGTTTGGAGCAGAGATTCCGTATAAGGTAAAGAGCCAAGACAAGATGGACGCTCTTACAAAGGAGTTTGTAGCTGACCGAGCCTTTTCTCTTGGCAGATACCACTGGGACCAATCAGTCAGCTTCCTGTATGTAGACGTCTTTCCACCGGATGCAACAACCTTCACAGTTACTGGTCTGCAGCCAGAGACCACTTACAACTTCTCTGTTAATGCTCTCAACGTGATAGGAGAGAGTGACTACGCAGACAACAATGCAGTACTGACCATCACCACCGAGGGTCAGTTTGGAGTTACCCCAGTTTGACACTGTGAGCAGGGTGCAGTGCAAACAGTTTGTTCTGTGTATTATGTTTAAAATGAGAGGTGCTGTTTTCTTGTTTCCACAGCGATGCCAGTGGTAGAAGAACCTCCAGAAGCAGATGATCCAGCGGGTGAGTTTTTCTAAACAATGCTTCAAAAATTATCCTAGTTGCAACAAGTTGATGTTCTTGTAGCAGGTTTTATTTTTATTTTTATTTAGCTGTCATGACAACCTGGGCATGTTGAAGGCTGCAACACTAACAGCAGCAACCATCATGTCAGTATCACATGCCTTTTTAAGTTTGCATTAAATTGTTAGTCCAGCAGAAAGGCTTTTGCAGTTCCTGCTGGACGTGCTACAGCTAGCTGCTGCTGCCTCTATCTGTACTTGTAAATAACTACAGATGGATATTCATCCATCCATCCATTTCCTGACCTCCTTCTTACCTTCTGGGTCCCTGGAAAGCTTGTGTCTCCAGCAGGCATTATGTGAGATGTGGGTTAGCTAATCAGACTTAAACTTTATTTTCCTAAACTAAAGTAGTTAACAAAGGTCAAAGTTCATGTTCAATAATCCAGGTAGAAAATCCAACAAAGTTCAGTGAGATCATCTGGACAGTTTCTTTTGTTTTGTTATTGAGACATTTCGTCCTTCATCCAAAGGACTTCATCAGGCCGAGGAGCCACAACAAACGGAGTCCCACAAGCAGCACACTCCCATAGTGGACCATCCAGTTTGCTGGTGTTAAGATGGTTTCTGGGGCCCACCCTCTCCCCCATCAACTCCTCTGAAGCAACCATAGCCAAAGTGGTTCAAGTGGTTTAGTGGTGGCTTGTAGGACTCAGTTTATTGTGGCTCCTCGGACTGATGAAGTCCTTTGGATGAAGGACAAAACGTCTCAAAAAAAAAAAAAAAAACATACAGATGACCTGACTGAACTTTGTTGGATATTTTAAAAAGCTTTCTGCGCCAGGTAAGATATTAACTGTTCTTAATCCTTTCACAGAACCACACTTCAAAACATTCCCATTTAAAGAGCATTGAGAAACCTGTTGTTTCTGTCTCTGCGTGTTTTTCTCTTCACAGATGTCCGCTTTTCCTTCCCTCAATAACTCTTAATGTTGTTTTAATTGTGTGACGAACAAGGTCCAGAAGGATATCCAACCTATCTGACTCTTGTGTTTACGGTGGTTTTGGGGGTCCTGATCGTGTTAAACTCACTGGGCTGCTACTTTGGAAGGAAGTGGAAAAGCAGGCGAGACAAAACATGTGAGCGTGATTATGTTTTCTGTCTATGGATGTGGAAGGGTTCATCACGTTGTGGCTTTGCTGTGCTCTGATTCTCCCAGCAGAACTCTAAAGAGATTACTCTGAGCAACAATGTAATTGTCAGCTCAGCAGCTCATCTCTCCACGTCCCTCTTTCTATTTGTCTGTTCTGTCCTCTCTCCTCTTGCTCATCCTTACCTCGCCCCACATTCATTCCTCAGAGCTGTCACTTCTGCGTTGTGTCCGTATCTTTCATCTCATAGGCCGTCTTCTCTTTTTGCCTCTTTCCATTTGTTTCTTGGCCTAAACATCAACGTCTCCCTCTCAATCTTTCTTTTATTCCCCGTCTTCAACACCTCCCCTGCTCTCTGTTTTATACGTACAAACTTTTTTTTTCACAACTCAACACTCTCATTCACTCTTGCTGTCTGGTCTCTGTAGTTTTCTAATAAAATTCAATGCTTATGATTGGATTATTTTCTCTCCAGGTTCTGACTTCTCGTAAATGAGACGTTTTCTTTCCCTCTCTTGTGTTTCTCTGTCCCCAGCAAAGGCAGGAGGGGGCAGTGTGGGGAATGGACAGAAAGGGGAAGAAGACAGGTAAGTCAAGGCTTCCAAGTTTACAAAGGAAGAAATAAAGATACACACATATGTGGGTTTTTTTTTTTTTTTACAGAATATCAGATGACAACAACAGAAAGGTGGTCAAAGGATACACTTTCATTAAAGTCTGTTTAAACTCAAAGTCTAGCATTGTTAAAGGAATAGCCTGCTGCCTTTCATACTAGAGCTTTAGCCTACTAGACTATTTTGTGTTGAGTTGTAGCCACTGTGGTCAAGCCTTGAAAGTAACTTTATGAAGAACTTCGCGGTACTGTGATATATTTTACTCACAATATGTGTTAGGAATAGCTCTCGGGCTCAACCGCATCGCGTTTTAGTTAATTATTTGTAAAATAAACTGAGATTTTTGTTGTTTTTGTGCTTGCAAAATTCACTTAACTATGCAACCATCTTAAATTTGATCAACTCCAAATCGTAATCAGATGTTCATCAGATGTTTTAGTAAAAGATAAAACACAAAACATACATAAGACATGGGGAAAAAAAATCGCCTTCATCTTTTGATGGCAGGCAATAATGATTTTCTTAAAAGAGCTTAATGTATGTTAGAAACATGTTTGCATGAACACCGTGTTTGCAGCCCTCCTTTATTTGCTCTGGAGACTAATTATTGACAGTGTTGCCATGTTGCTGACAAAAATTGGATTTCTCCATGCAGGTCAAGTCAATCAAACTCCAACAAGTACGAGAGCAGAGAAAAAATCAACGCCAGCGCCCAACGCACCCTCATCATCGACTCTGCGTCTGAAACGGACAGCAACGTGTACGAGAGCTACGCAACGGTAGGAGAACGGAGCGAGGAGGCGGAGGGAGAGAAAAGGGCAGATGAATATGTGCAGAGACAGCGAGAAGGTTGACTGAACAGATGAGGAGAGGAAAGAGGTTAGACACGGGGCGAGCGGAAAAGGAAGCAGAGAATTCAGCCATAACAAGGAAAGTGGATACATAAACTAATGAAACCTTTAGCTGTGTGCAGAGATGGAGCAAGGATCAATAACTCACCATTAGCATTCAAAATATGCATCGATCTCTGAGAAATCATCATTTTGTACTTGAAAAAGGCCAGCAAGGATTCAAGCCTTGAAGCACAGTGTTTAGTTAAGTAGAAGAAAACAGATAACGACGTCTGAAGAGAACAGATGAGGCAGACTTCTTCTCATCAAATATAGCGTCTGATTTTTATTTAAGCGTATCCAGTTTCATTAGCTCAAACTTTGGTGTTTATTAGGCTGTGGTTTCAGACAGTACCAAAAAATATGTAGAAGGCAACAAAAAATGCACTCACCCTCATCCGGCCTGAGAATATGTGGAAATATGTAATAAAAATAAATGACATGATCCCAATTATACCTGCTGTTCTGTTTTTTGTTTGACTAATTTCAGGAAGACTCCCATTACTATTATCCTACTGGTGACTACAGGCCTGCCCTCAGGCCACACCCTGAGGAAAAACATGACCTCGGTGAGATATTAATCTACCTTGAAGTAAACAAGGCAACAGTAAACACCTTATCAAAAAAAAAACCAAGAGCACAAATTGTTCAGTACGGATGTTTTTTTTTAGAAAGCAGTTACTGAAAGCTTTAATTATCTGCTTTTTTTTCTCTATGGGCTGTTGAAGATGGCGTACCTTTGAACTTTGAACACCATTTATATGAAGATGTAAGAGACTGGGGAATGCATCAGGACCGGCTGCCTTCCTCCATCCCTTTCCCTCCTTTTTTGTCCGACCACAGGTTGACTCTGCAGAGAAAAGACTGGAGGACACCAACCCACCCTCAGGTCTGTAAAAATAAATTAAGTAAAATGAAACAAAAGAGTTTTAATTGTTATTTCATTATTTAAATGAGTCAAACCCATCAGTCAGGTCTTTTGAAGTGAGGTTTAGTGGAACGGTTATGAACAATTAAAATCTTACCTGTTGTAGATAACTTGTTTAACAACATCAGTTTAGAAGAATAAAATTAAATTCTCTCTGAATTGATTTGATTCAAGCTAATGGCTAGTTTGAGTGAAACCAAGATGAAAATGGATTACTGCAGCCTTAAAACTACTTCAGTTAAAAATATAATAGTGATTTATACAACTACTGACTTGAAAACCCTTTTTACTGCTGCTGATTTCACATTGCATGATTATTCTAGCAAAGTCATATATTATTCCTGTCCAGACTGCCTGAGGCGCCACTGGAGGTGCAACAACGAGCTGTTGCTGCTGCTAGTTGCACAAAAAATCAAATATTTTTACATAAATATCTAGGCAAAATTGATAACAAATATATGAACCACAATTAAAGCTTTGAAATTTTTAGAGCAGGGGTTCTCAAACTTTGTGGGTTCAGGGAACCCTTACAGGGGAGACAAAATGTCAGGGACACCCTCATGTTTATTAAATAATGTTCTTCAGTTTGTTTCTTTAATGCAATGGAAATATTTGTGTAACATGGGAGTGGTGGCGCAGAGGTTAGAGAAGGTGAACCTGTGATCGTAAGATCGCTGGGTCAACTCCCGGTACCGACAACATCAAAATGTGGGTGGGATTGGTGAAGCACCCACACCTGTCTCCATCACCATTTGCCTCACGTTGGGCCCTTGAGCAAGGCTCTTAACCCTCATCATCTGCTCCTCCGGGCGCCCCAGATAACAGCTCTCTGCTCCACAAAGAGGGCTGAGGTTGCGTCAGAAAGGGCATCCGGCATAAAAACAATTGCCATGTCTTCGTGCGACTCAGTTGAAGGGAGCAGCCAAAAGAACAAAAAAAATTATATATATATATATATATATATATTTTTTTTTTTTTTTTTTTTTTTTTTTTTTTTTTACGTGTGTGTAACATAAATACTTAAGGCCTGTTCTTTAATATTGTTAATACAATTTTTATACTTTTAAACATGGGGTATTTTTCATTCAAGACACACTTTATTGACAACATTTTTAATTTCAACTTCCAAAAATGACAGTTTAGAGAAAATTACCAGTATCAAAAACCACTTTGGAGCGTTACCCATTCACACAATGAACATAATTAAAATGTTGCCACTTCTTCAAATTATTACAGAAAACTCTTTTTATATGAAACTGAACAGAATCATAACAGCATACCAAGTAACAGGGCTTCATTTGTAAACCGGTTGATGCCAGAACGTAAATAGCAGGTGGTGGTGGTGGTGGTGGTGGTGGTGGTGGTGGTGGTGGTGGTGGTGGGGTTGTCTGGGTTCCTCTCACAGAAAATTTTGAATAACGTAGATATGATTTATTTCATTCTGGTGTATTTTAGCAGGTTTTAAAACATCTACATGTACCTACATGAGTAAACACTGGATTCAATAACTATTTTAGAAAGCAAGGTGAAACAAGAAGCTAATATTCTAATATATGTTATAATATAACAACTACTTTTTTTTTTTTTTGCAGACCCCCAAGCACCGGCTCGTGGACCCCCGGGGGTCCCGGGAACCCCAGTTTTAGAGCCACTGTTTAGATAGTAGCAATCCAATTTGGTTGACCTAGTCAGATGTAGTTGTTAGCTCTTAAAATTTGTCAAAATTATTATTTTTTCATCTTACTGAGGTTGTTCAGAGAGCTATCAACAACAGCTAAGATGGTAATGGTTAGTAACCTTCCCATAAACCCCACTTTAAATTTGCTGAATTATTTCTTTAATATCTACAGAAAGAGGCCTTTCTGTTCTTCCCCCTCACATTGTTGAAGTAAAAAAAGCTTCTTTTGTACTGATAACAGTTTAAATTAATCAATATCTTGAGAAAATAGGCATCTTTGCTCAAGTTAATAAATTTCTATTTCATCTAAGAAAGGTTTGTTTTCTTGCAATTATTAAAAACTGATGCAGCACAAGCACTAATTTTTGTGCCAAAGTCAACTCAGTGACATACAAAACAAGAAACAAATATTGAGTCAAAGCACAGTTATTTCAAAATTACAGACTTGTCAACAATAGATTCTGGGGAAATCATTTTAAAACTGATCATCGCAGGCATGGCTTTTTGAAATGTCTGTTGTATTGAAAAATAAATAACTGCAGACAATAAACTGTAGTTGTGGCATGTTTAAAATGGTTAATGGGGCACAATATGTTTCTTGACAGGGCTCTGGGAAAACAGGGCAGCTCATGGATATTCAACAACCACACAACGATTATGATCTACCTTTTGAGCTGCGAGGAGAGTTAGTCTAAAGGAAGAAGGTTCAATCTGAGAGACGTCTTCACCTTTACTTGTTAAACCAAAGTTCTGCATCAAATCATCACTGCTGTAGTAACACTTTAATTCTTTTTTTGTTTGTTTCTTTCATTCTTAAGAGTGTGTAAAAATTAACTGTTTGGCACAAAGTATGTAATCACGTGTTTTACTTCTCAAATGTTTTTAGTTTTTTGTGTATGTTGCTTTTTTTAAAAATCACTTTCCAAAGTTGACCGAAGGTACAAACTGGATTTGATTAAAGGTCTGGAAAAATGACAGAATGATTTGAAAGCTTTAATAAACTCGTGCAGTCAGGGAAGTCACAATGATGTCATGCCTTTTTTCCCTCAATATAAATCTTTATAACATACTTTTAAATCTTATTTTCTCCTTTCTCTGAAGTCTCTCATCCTTGCTTTTTTGCCCATCTTTCACCTTTTGCCTCTGTTTTTGAGCCAAGTCATGGTCACCACCCACAATGTCCCCCCCACCCCCACCCTGCAGGCCTGCAGGTAGACATGAATCAGTCGGTTAGAGACAAAAATGGACTGACGTGTGTGTGGTTGGCACTAGAGCAGAAGCAACACGGGCTCACGGTGCCACCAGAGCAGACATCATCCCTTTGACCCAGCTGACATTAACATTTTCCAGTGTGCATCCAGATGAGAACCTGATGACAGCACCCTGCCCCCTCCCCACCTAGTTTACAAAGACTTTCATATCTGACAGCTGCTCTTACGGAACCACGACAATGGGATCATATTGAACGGTGTTCAGCAAATTTACTTCTTTATGAGGAAAGGCCATATCTACAGCCACTCTCTAATCCTGTTTTTTTCTTCTTCTGGACTAAAGTTCAGCTCACAACATCAGTGAAGGAGAGAAACCACGCTGGGATGTCTCACTGAGAGTCAGCGAGAGATTGAGACCAGAAGACGGTTAGGCTAAGCTGCAACTGTGGCTACTGCTAAAATAAAATTGCTTTCTTCTCAACTTAAAGGCAAATCACTTTACTCTGGGCCGTCCCTGCAAAGCCTTTATTAAATACAATAATTTATCTCCTGCCATCATATAATGCAGGTGCTGTAGTTGCCTGTGTATATGTATATGTGGTAGTTCCTCTGTCTGTTGGTTAAATATATCTGAATCACTAGATTTACTTTTTTTTTTAAAATCTCAACGTAATTGAAGGCCAAACATTTTTTGAAGAAAATAATATTGCTTGCCTCTTTTCATGAGTGATTTTTAATTCAAGATGGCCTCCGCAGTCACGTGTTTTTAACGCTCAGAGTTTGAGTTGAGGTAAATGGATTGTACTTGTATAGCACCTTTCATTTTAACGTGAACAATTAACGTGCTTTAAAATCTGTGCTTTCATTTACCCCACACTAGAGCTGCGATTTCTGACCCGTGCCCAACCTGACCCAAAATTCAGGCCTCAGGTTTTTGATGTGATTTTAATTGCGCACGGTGGCCCCGCCCGCCCTGCTTTTATCACACATCTGAGGATATGCAATTGACCCACATCAAGCAACATAATGGAGCTGGAAAGTATTAAACAAAAGTTAAAAACAGGAGAACTCACTCTACAAAGCCAGCACAGTGAAACCTGCTGATGTGTGTCAGGTCATATGCACGCTTCGGTCAGACCGGCCAGTCGAAAGAGGTAAATAAAGTTGCGCTAAACAACAAAATGGACAACTGGATCATCAGCCGTGTGCGTCCGCTGACCGGCCGGTTGAAAAAGTTTTTTAAAAGTCCTGTTAAGCTTCAGATGGACAACCGGATCATTGGCCGTACATCCGCTGACCAGCCAGTTGAAAAAGGTAAAAAAAAAAAAAAGTTGCGTTAAGTTTCAAATGGACAACCGGCTCATCAGCTACACATGTCCCGCTCCGCGCCCTGCTGTCATCTGCAGTGAAGGAAGTTGCAGCATCTGAATCTACAAAAGCCAAACTGAGCAGTGTGTTCAGTTAAAATAGCCTTTTTCTATCCAACAATTTTCAGTCAGGTCATCTGGACAGGTTCTTTTTTTTTGTGTGTGTGCTGAAATGTTTCACCTTCCATCCAGAAGACTTCATCAGTCAAGGAAATACACAACACAAAACTGATTCTTCCCCCAAACAGCTTACTCCAAAGTGAAACAAACCAGTTATGTTGGTGCTAAGATGGTCTCTTTGGCACACCCCCTCCTCCGGTGCCAGTCCTCTTCCTCGTCGACAGTCATGTCATACTGGTTCAAAACCAACAAAGTACATGCTCAATAATCCAGGTATACAATCCAACAATTTTCAGTCAGGTCATCTGGACAGTTTCTTTTTCAATTCAATTCAGTTTATTTATATAGCGCCAAATCACAACAAAGTTGTCACTTTACAGAAACATTCACAGACATAAAAGCCAATTAGTAAAGTTCTCTATCTAAGGAATCCAGCAGACAAGTTGAATCTTGGCTTCATTGCAGTCTCCCATCCTGAGCAAGCACAGTGGCAACAGTGGAAAGGAAAAACTAAATTTTAAAAGGAAGAAACCTCCAACAGAACCAGGTTCAGGACAAGCGGCCATCTGCTTTGACCGGCTGGTTTGAGAAGACAGGAAGGAGAGACAGACGAACACAGAATGGTAGGTCCAGGTGTAGGTCCAGGTGTACCTGAAAGACAAAACCACATAGAAAAAATAATTACAAATACAAAACAGGTTGAGCAGAGTAAGTAAAGACAGTAGCAGAGTGAAAAAGTGTGGTCAGTTTGTCATCCAGCAGTCTAAGCCTATAGCAGCATAACTAAGGGACAGCTCAGGAAACCCAAGCCGACCCTAACTATAGGATTTAGCTAAAAGGAAAGTCTTAAACCTAGTTTTAAAACTGGATAATGTGTCAGCCTCACGGACAGAGATTAGAAGTTGGTTCCACAAGAGAGGAGCCTGAAAACTGAAAGATCTGCCTCCTATTCTGTTTTTGTAAACTCTAGGAACCACAAGTAAACCTGCACCCTGAGAGCAAAGTGCTCTGTTAGGAAAATATGAAACAGTAAGATCTGTAATATAAGATGGAGCCAGGTTGTTGAGGGCTTTGTATATTAGAAGTAGGATTTTGAATTCTATTTAGGATTTGACAGGGAGCCAATGGAGAGAAACTAACTTTTCTATATTTTTCCAAATAATTTTGCTGTAAAAACATTTTTGGTCATCTGTATAATAGCCTATCTTTACAGTTGATTTTTAAGGCAGTTTTGTATGTTAATATCCATTTGGTGACTTATTAATAAACAAGAAATCTTGTATCTTCCTTTCATTCCGTTTTTAAGCATGTTAAACTGATTTGCTAACAAAAGCAGTAAAAGTTCAATTAAAAATATGGGGTTTTTTTTTTTGTTTTTTTCGGGTTCAGGCCTGTAGTTACAGTTAATTATTAGTCATGCTGTGCCGGGTCGGGTCGGATTTTTTAGGCCCGAATGCAACTCTATAGAATAACATACTTGTACTGTGTAGTGTGTGGGGTACATCACATACACACATCAATGGGAGACACGTATGACATGCATATAACACGCCGACATGTGACTGCAGAGTGGTAGAATCAAACCCCCAACTCTTTTTTGAGGACAACTGCTCTAACCACTCGGCCCCAGCCGCCCCAGAATAGCTTTCAGCTACTACCACATAATCTTTACCTCAGTATCTTTAATTTTTGAACATATCTTGGGTTTTGAGCATTAACATCTTGAATTTCTGTTAAATGTTTTACAGGAGCCGGCAAAGATAAAAAGTAAAATTAAAGTAAAAGTCCACATCAGTGATGTCAACTTTGTGAAGTTAAATTTTGCAATAAGATTTTGGTACCAGGCTCTTTTAGTCTCAATTTGTAAACTTTGTCTTATTTCCTAAAACAGCCTGCAAATGTCCCAACAGTCACACGTTTGATGGACAATCAGAGGAAACAATGTTGCAACTTTAACTTGACTGCTTCTCATAAATTTGCACTTATGGACAATACCTGTATGAAAATTACCCTGATGCTCTAATGATCTATTCATTGCCATGACTTCCAGCCTGTGCCACATCACTTAGTAGTTTTGGAGGCAGAGCTCAAGCACAGCAGAGAGGGATAGGAAGGAACCAGCAGTGTTACTCAAATACATAAGGATTTGTCCTCTTTATTTCCAATGCTTCAATTCTCTTTTATTCTTCCCAGGATAAGTTTGTGAGCAGTTTTGTGTTATTCTAATTTAGTTTACTCTGATGAACAAAGACAGGGTCATTCGTAACAGTGTTTTCATCACGTATGGAAATCTAAACGGCTTGTAATTTTGAGGCAAAACATTGTTTTGTTTTTCTGATGGGTTCCTTATACATGTTTTTCACATGCCTGAGGTTTTATGATTTCCAAGCTTCCATGAATATGTTTTAAAGCATATATTATGGATTCATTTACAAAATTCTCTCAGCTGTTTATCCTTTCTGTGTTGTGTAGAGCACGGGTTCACAAACTTTTGGGGTTCAGGGACCCCTTTATAGGGGAGAAAAAGTTTCAGGGACCCCCTCATAACCCTCATGTTTATTAAATAATTTTCTTCAGTTTGTGTCTTTAATACTTTAATGCTTTTCTATGTATGTGAATGTTCTTGCAAAGTGCCCTGAGACAGCTTTGTTGTGATATGACGATGTATAAATAAACTGAATTGAATTAATGCAATGGAAATATCTGTGTAACATAAATACTTAAGACCTTTTCTTTAATATTGTTAAGACAGTTTTTATATTTTTAAACATGGGGTGTTTTTCATTCAAGACACACTTAATTAACAACATTTTTAATTTCAACTTCCAAAAATTACAGATTTGAGAAAATTAACAGCATCAAAAACCCCTTTAAAACATCACCTATTCACATAATGAACACAATAAATGTATTGCCACTTCTTCAAATTATTACAGAAAACTATTTACATAAAACTGAACAGAATCATAACAGCAGTAGTCATACCAAGTAACAGGACTTCATTTGTTAACCAATTAATGCCGGAATGTAAATAGTGAGCGATGTGGTGGGATGTGGGGTTCTGGAAGTCCTCCCTCAGAATAAACTAGATGTGATTTCCTGCATTTTGGTATATTTTAATGGGTTCTTAAACATCTATGGGCTTGGGGAAAAAAAAAGGAAATATATATATATATATTTTTTTTTATTTATTTATTTATTTTTTTTGTGGACCCCCGGGGGTTTGTGGACTCCAGTTTGAGAACCACTGGTGTAGAGTATATGTTTCATTTTGGGGGTTTTCAATAGAGTTTTCTGAATAAATGATTCTGCTAATACTCTGTGAAAAAACAGTGCTCTAATCCTATAAAAGTATCTACAGACAAAATGTGAGTTTGTATTTACATTTATCAAACCAACAAAATTCAGTTTCCTCAGAGAGGCCTGGAGATAAATCTGACTGTTTCACTGAGCTGCCTTCCTTCGGCTTGTTCATTCTCCATCATGAGCCATCAAGGTATGTTTGTCTCATTACTGAACAATTGTTTAAGTTGCTGTCTAACCCACCGCTGTTTTCATACCAAAGCTGTTCATAAATCATCAATTCAGCTCAGGCATGAACTGTAATCTGCCAGACTGAAGGCTTGACAGCTCAATACTGCGTGTCAACTCCTATTTTTCCTCACTTGCCTCATAAAGATTTTGATATGTTGTTTTCAGAAGAATCTCAGGGGAGCTCAAAGAAGCTGACAGAGTGAAATATTAAGTCAAAAGAGTGACAAATAACAGCCTTTAATTACCAAACATCAAGGAGTCTGCTCTTGTCTTTTCTGTTTGATTAAATGTAATCTCTTTTTGACTTCAACATGGTGTACCTGCCTCACACAAATATAAATTTAACTTTTTGGCTTCAATTTGTAGACAATGAGAATATAACTTGCAGCTCATTTTGCAGCCCAAATTTTTGAGGTTGTCTTTAAATGTGAGCTCATCTGAACAGACCGAACTGTTGCATAAATGTGATTTTATATATATGTATATATTAAAAAAAATTGAATACCACTTTACAATAAGGCTCCCCTTATAGATGGCTAATAAGTAGTTTACAGATCATTATTAATTCCTCTATAAACACTTTATAAATCATTAATAACTGCTTATTATGCATTAATTAAGTGTGACAGAAAGACTAAACTGACCAGTTTTATGCCAAATAGTGAGCCAAATTGTTCACCTATATATTTCATCTAGAGTTGTTATAATAAACATTCCAAACTGTTACTACCATGTAAGAACAATAAGCATTTGTAGACCTATTTCTTTAGCATATAATATTGTACTTTATCACTGCATTATAATTATCTACAACTAATATTATATCCTTAAAAATAGGCTTACAAATGCTTATTGTGCTTACAAGGTAACTTAGTCTGAAATGTTTAATATATCAACTCTAGATGAAATATAGGTGAACAGATTTGGCTCACATTTTGGCAATAAACTTGTCAGTTTAGTCTCTGTCACCCTTAATTAATGCATAATGAAAAATTATTAATGATGTGTAAAGTGTCTGTAGAGGAATTAATAACGTATATGTAAATTATTTATTAGCCATCTACAAAGTATAAGGGAGCCTTATTGTAAAGTGGTACCAATTATATGTTAAAACAAAAATAAATGCTAAATTGTATTGTACTGTATATAAAAATGAGAAAAGTTTGATATTAGCAAAAACAGTTCCTATATTTGTAAAAGCTGAATATTCTCATTTATACGTGCAAAGACTTCAGCTGTTCTGAGCTACAGTTGCAGTTGCTTTTTTTTTTGTTTGTTTGTTTGTTTTTTTTGTTTGTTTTTTGTCATGCTGAAAAAAACAAGACCTCTCCAGGTTGGACTTTTTCTACATTGCTGCTTCCTGTTTTTTGCTGTAAAACTTGTGCAAAGTACATGGAATCAATGGTTTCTATGTAGATCTAAGACTTGATGTCATCATGGGTGTAGGATGTGCAATGGTAACAAGACAAAACATAGTTACCAAAGCAATTTAACAGTTTAATCATCAAACATGACTATTTTCCACATCACTTAGCCTGAACGTGCTCTGGCTCGTATGGGACAGCAGGGGTTTTAGCACTTCTTTTTTTATTTGCATATCATTTATAGACTGTGCTCAGTGACAACTGTTTACACAAATGTTTCCAAGTCAACAAACTGATTTGCACAATCAGAAAGATCTTTCCATAGATCACACCCAGTCAGGCTTTTACTTTCCTCCTTTATCTGTTGCAACTTTACATCAAGAAATGTTATTTATTCCGACATCACTTATTGAAATAACTCCATTTAATTAAATGTATTTATGTAGCACCAATGCACAACAAATGTTGTCACAGGTCAATATTGAAAACATTCACATTCATTTAAAATGACAATTAGTGGAAATTATCTAAGGAATCCTGCAGATTGCACCCAATCTTCATTTTGTTGAATCCTCCCAGTCTGAGCAAGCACACAGGCAACAGTGGAAAGCAAAAACTCCCTTTTAACATGAAGAAACGTCCAGCAGAACCAGGCTCATGATAGGTGGCGATCTGCCTTGACTTGCTGGGGAAACAGACAACTAAAGGCAGGTGCAGGTGAAAATTAAGATTTTAAATTCCATTGTGAATTTGACAGGGGCTCAGTGGAGAGAAGCTAAAACTCAAGAAACGTGATCTAACTCCCATCTGAACTCTGGCAGCAGCATTTTAAAAGAGAGTCTTGGACACCCAAGAAATACAATGGTCCAGCTGAAAAGTGATAAATGCTTTGATAAGCTTTTCTGCATCATTTTGGATCAAGATGTTTCTAATTTTAGTGATATTGTGCAGGTATAAAAAAAAAAACTCAGGTAAATTTATATCCTGATCAAAAATAACTCCCAGGTTAGTTTACATTAGTACTGGAGGACAAATTAATGACAAGCAGAGGAAGTGAAAGGCTACAAAGTTTGATCCTACCATGCTGAAGGCTGAAGGCTGCACAGAAGTCTGTTGGAGTCAGGCTCCCCACCATCACAGACATCTACACCTCCAGATGCAGGAAGAGAGTCACCTGCATCATGAAAGACCCCACTCACCCAGCACACACACTTTTTGCCCCTCAGGAAGGAGGTTGAAAAGCATTAAGTCTAGAACCACCAGACTGAGGAACAGCTTCTACCCTGGCTGTTAGACTCATGAATATCTAACCAGAATAATCACTGTAAAAAATCACATCATGTTGCTGCTGATCTGTTTCAATATTGGTGTGTTCATGCGTGCTCATCTGCTTACACGGACTCGTGTTCAGGTTTGTGCTGATGTTCGACGGGATGGTTTTTATGCTATTAGTGCTTAGTGTATATTTAGTTTATGTTTTTCTTAGTTCATATCTTAGATGTTATCATTGTTTTTCTTTTACATTTTAATGTTGGATGTAACTTAGACCCTGTGTACATAAGTTTGCTCCACCACATGTACCACATGAGGTGCGAATGACAATAAAGAATCAGCCTAACATGCATGTTTTTGGTCTGTGGGAGGAAACCGGAGAACCCGGAGAAAACCCACGCATGCACGTAGAGAACATGTAAACTCCACCCAGAAAGGCCCCTGGACCGGGGTTTGAACCAAGGACCTGCTCGCTGAGAGGCAGCAGCTCTACCAGTTGCGCCACCGTGCTGCCTTGGGAGATGTTCAACGAGTAGATTTTTTAAAATTCTATGCTTTACAAAATCTTTTAGTCCATGTCGCCCGCCCTGAGTTTCCTTTTTAATATTTTGCTGCCATAAAACTTAAAATAAAAACAACAACAAAGTAATAATTGGCTTTGGTTCCTGCTCTTGACATGTTGTTTTTGTGCTGTTTTAATTACAGTAAATATTACTTTGCCGATACTTGCTGTGTGTTTCATTTTTTGTGCATTTAAACCACATCACACTGTTATTTGGTGACAGGGTTGTATTAGAAATGTCAGAACGTTCTTAACAATATGAATGTGAAAAATTTTGATTTTTTTCTTGTTTTTAATTCCCCAGTTCTGTGAACGCAGACTGCTCGTGTGGATCAACTGCTTTGTTTACTGTAACAGCTTAGGGTTGTTCTTCTTAGTTAAATAGTACTATTAGGTCATAATTAAACCTCTATTCTAAGGCATTAAATAATAACTTTTAAAAAAATCTATGGTAAATGGACTGTATTTATATAGAGCCTTTCTATCTAATCAAAGCACTTTACACTACAATCTGTGCCCTCATGTACCCATTAATACAGCACTCTACTATTTCTATACAAAGAATAATCAGTGCTTTAGAAAATAAAAATGACTCTACAGTTTGTAAGATAGTAAACCTTCAACTTATTATAAACATGAATAAATATATGATGTGTTCGACACTGACAGTTTTACAAGCCCTGTTCACACATTGAAAAAAGTACTTAAATGAAGCAGAATGAATACATTTAAAGTGGATTTAAATTATTTTTCTGAATACTTTTGACAAGGGTGGTGAGTTAGTGCATTATGGCCAGATACATTCTCAAAAGCAGTTCAGGGACACAGACGCAAATTTGAAACCGGCATCTCCATGTAAACACCAACACATTCTCTGTCTACAAGGTCGTCCTTCCACATTTGTTGAGCAAGACGAAGGCAGATGGCAGATGGATCTGTAGACAGAAAGGCGCGTACGTGGCAAGAGATAGGTTAATTAGATAGGGTGGAGAGAAGAGCCACCGTGATGAGAAACAGCTGTACAGTGGACAGAGATTAGACGTAAAGTGAAAACAGAGTTGCAAAGAACAAGCAGAGGAGGGCAATGTCATGAGTGGGTGAGAGAGAGAGAGAGAGAGAGAGAGAGCGAGAGAGAGAATAAAAGACTGGAACACAGTTCAGACAATTGGATGCGGAAGTTGCTGTGGTGAGCACATGGGTGTGGCTAGGTTAACGTTTTCCCCATCTGCCTTTCAAATGTGATCTGCAGAGTGGATGATGAGGCATCCCAGAAAACAAGCACCTCACAGAATGGAAGCCAAGGTAAGCATGAGAGTTAGGACATAAGACTAAATATCAAAACGCTGGAGGCTGTTTCTGGATGAAACTGAGTGAAAACGAGATGGATGAAGAATGACAGACAAACGGATGAACAGATAAAACGGAGAGAGTGAATGAGAGTGCTAGATGTGACAAACAGGCAGGCCGGTCAGACTGGGGGAAGGAGAGCGACGCCTGTACAGCCCAGAGGAGACAGGCCTCGTCCTGACATATGCTCTGAAGTCAAATGAAGATTGGCATGACCTGCTAATGTCAGCTGTCAAAGCTCGTGGTGTCCACTGACGCTCACCTGTCACACCGCTCTCTGCCCGGTGGGATGAGCTGCCACCAGGTCAGAGATCGAAATTCATTTTCTGCTGGGGGTAAATTGGGCACCACCTTGGACCTCCATCTACTGCCTAACCTGCACAACTGATATGCTGCTATACAATCGTATAGTACCAAATAACTTCTTCAAAGAGTTTTCTTTCTTATTTTGGCTGTATGTTGAGGGGGAGGAAGAAGTCTGTTCCTCCACCATGGACTCAAGATCTCCATTATGTTAAAAATATTTTGACACATCTTTCAATGCCACTACTTGGTGACAGCTTTAAAAAAAAAGATCAAATCTACAGCTCTAAGTTCTACTGGGATATGTGTGGGAGGATGGCACACATAATATGTGAACTCGCTCGCTCTTTTTTTGACCAATAAAAACGAGTTTATTGTATTTCTAGTTTCAAAGTAAGGAATCTGTTTTCTGTTGCTGTGCATGAGGAGTGTGGTTAATGATGTTGTTTGATAAAAGAGGAAGAAGTGGCCACGTGATGCTGAGCTCAATGAGCACATCTTCCTGTTTGTTGGCTGTGCAATGAACAGAGTGCTCCAGAGGCATTGCATCAGACGTTTCAGATGATTTTTACGTTTATTGTAGAGAATGTATTGACTCTGTACCCAAGCTTTGGCTAAACAGCTCTAAATAATTATAATTACTGATAGATGAATCCAGTGAGTTTCTTTTGTACCAAGAAGCGACTCTTTTTCCTGTTTGTTATGTATCTTCCTTTAATTTTTTTTAATCAAACTTAAACGGGATTTACTTGTGTAGGATCATTGTCCTACACTATAAAGGCTGCACAGAAGTATGTTGGAGTCAGTCTTCCCACCATCACTGACATCTACACCTCCAGATACAGGAAGTGGGTCACCTGCATCATGAAGGACCCCACTCACCCAGCACACACACTTTTTGCCCCGCTCCCCTCAGGAAAGAGGTTAAGGAGCATTAAGTGTAGAACCACTAGACTGAGGAACAGCTTCTACCCTGAGGCTGTTAGACTCATGAATCTCTAACCAGAATAATCACGGTGAAAATTCACATCATGTTGCTGCTGATCTGTTTCATGTTGCTGCTGATCTGTTTCATTTTGCTGTGTTCATTCGTACTCATCTGCTCACACAGACTCATGTTCGTGCTGCTGTTCGGCGTATTGTGTTTATACTACTAGTGCTTAGTGTATTTTTAGTTAATGTTTTCCTTAGTTCATATCTTAGATCTTATTACTGTTTTTTTTTTACATTTTAATACTTTTGTTGGATGTAACTGAGACCCTGTGTACACAATTTCATTCCACCTCATGTACCACATGTGATGAGAATGACAATAAAGAACCTTGAATCCTTGAATCCTTGAATCATCACCATCACCTCCTGTGATGTTTTAAAGCTTGATACATTTCTTTGAAGCTCATTTCTGTTTTAACAATAATTTCTGTTCAAAAAATGATGTGTGATGATAAATAAATTATTCTTTTCTTCTAATATGTTTCTTTCAGATTTGCGTCGCCTCTCTAACGTATTTCCTGTTGGTTGCGATTCAAGGTAAGTGCAAAAAGTCCCTACTGGTTCTGAATTTGCTCACAGTAAATTCCAAAAATGAACTGAGTCTGAAATATGGCTGTTGGAAGTATGCTGAGAATGTCAGTCTTTCTGTCAACAACATGTAAAGCTAATATGGAGCTTTACAGCTAGCTTATGGCTATTCATCTAAATTGTGGAGCGGGGCACTGCTACTGAAAGCCAACAACTATGGGAATGGACATTTGGCATTTATTATGATTACACACATTCAATTTACAATTTAAACTCTAGTTTTACTTAAAAGGAACTCATTGCTGAGCCCGACTGAGTTCACCCACAAACCGGATGTGGCCTTTGGGCCTCTAGTTGAATAGCCCTGCCCTAGAAACTCATGATGTCCATAACTTCCCACAACTCCTCTTACCATCTGGATGAAATCAATTTATCAAGTGAGTCTGCATGCGGAGTGACACGGTGGTGCAGATGGTAGAGCTGTTGCCTCTCAGCAAGAAAGTCACTGGATGGAATCCCAAATGGGGGGCCTTTCTGGGTGGAGTTTGCATGTTCTCTCTGTGCATATGTGGGTTTTCACTAGGTATTCCAGTTTCCTCCCACAGACCAAAAACCTGCATGTTAGGTGAGTGAGAGAGTGAATGGTTGTCTCGTTTGTCTCTCTGTCTCTGTGACGGACTGGAGGTTGTCCAGGGCTGTCCACCGCCTCTCGCACAGTGACTGCTGGGTATGTGTGCCACGCCCCAAAACGAAAGAACTGGGTAAAAGATAATGGATGGATGGATGGATGGATGGATGGATGGATGGATGGATGGATGGATGGAGCCTACTCATGCATTTAAAATGAGTAACACACATTTATCAACATGTCGCTGTAAACTGTGGTGAGAGTGAATCCTGCAGTTTAGGTAAGGCTCAAATGTTGCTCCAGAGTTAGCATTAACTTTATTGTGTTGACAAAAGTCTCCTCTACTCATCTGGATTGAAATGAATAAATGAGTGAATCTACATACATCTGTATTCACAATCACACATGGATCTTGTGATTCATATTCAACTTACATGCTAACTTCATCTGAAAACATGCTAATATGACGTAGCATTAGCCTCCGCTGTCTTCTGTCTAAAACTAATAGAGACATCTTGTTCATTCTGTTGTTAATTAGAAATAGTAGCACTTTTAGAACATCATTAAGTTTATGGTTATGACAGTATCAAATTATATAAAAGTTATTCGTAATATTTAATTCCTTTTTTAAGTCTGCCCAACTTCTCCAAGTTCCAGAAGAATACGCTTTTTGTTTTGTTTTCAAACTTAATTGTAATCCTTCTTGTTATTGAATGAATTAGCCTTTTGGAAATTGTTTCAGTCTAAATTGGAATTTGATTTCAAATGAAGGCGTATGTGTTTAAGAGATGATTAAATATTCATAAGCATAACGCTGCATTCATTTCAGGTAGACGCTGTAATGGGATTGGAAAGGCTGCAACTGTTTTCAACAAGAGACTGAATGTCCAATTATATTAGAGTCAAGACAGTGCTCTGCTCCTGAGCACTTAGACACAATTTATCAGAAGTATTTAAAACTTACAAACAATAAAGTCGGTCGTAAATCTTTACTCATTTAATCAAGCTGTGTGTTCATTAAAAATCACAGCCAACAAAGTTGAGAAGTATTTTGAAACTCCAGCGCTAATTGGAAGGTGCTGAGTGAGCAACCAGACAATGGCCATGTTGTCCCGTGGTCCCTCTCAACAATCTGGCTCTGTTGTAGCTGGACTTTGCCACACAATCCCACTCACAGGGCGCTCACTGTGACAGGCTCAGTGCTTCTGCAGGCCTCTCTGCGCTGCATGGCCACACACATTCTGGAGTCTGGCCTCTGCAGGAATACATGGCAGCATTGTTGGTAAACCTAAACAACACTGTGCTTTGTTCTTCATGGAAAGTTCACTTTTTCATCTTTTTGTTGTTGTTATTGTTGATTAAAAAATGAATATTTTCTTCATCCCACAGTGTCATTGGTTCAGGCTAACACATCTGCCAATCAAACAATGTCTCTAAGCACCAGAACGACTGATCCTACGACTTTTACTGGTAAGGTTCTCGCTATTTGTCAGTTTTCTTGCAGTTGAAGGTCATGCGTCTCTCAGTTTTCCTCATTCTGTCACTCGCTGGGTGTGACAGGGGAAAGAGTCGAAAGCAACGTTTCCAAAGTTGTCAACTCACCTCCAAAAGTACCCCCCACCAACGTACCCACAAACCAACGAAATGACACAAGCAGCTCAGTCAGCTCCACCCGCTCAGGTAGTGTGGCGTGTCATGAACACTAAACACAACACCTACAACTTTAGATTAACCCCATCAGCTTGTTATTCTTCTTCAGCTTTCACCGAGATGACAACAAAAGCCAAATCAGCTCAAGGTAACAACCTTCAACCTCGTGTTTTTGAGCAAAGGCTTTGAGTTTGACCAGAAGATGATTCATTTCCCCTTTTCATTGCATTTCCTCAAACTAACTGAAAAAAACGTCTCACATCTCTAGTTTCCATCGCAAATACAGAAACCTACATTTGAGCTAAAAATAAAAAGCTTCAAATCGTTCATTTCCTGTCCTGGTTAAGACACGAGAAGTAGTTATTCCGCAGCATTTTACAGCTTTGCACCTTAGTACTGGCTGAAATGTAAAATACATAGCATTAAAAACATTAAGTGTGCCGATATGTTTTAGAAACTGTCATAAATTTCACTGAAAGGGATTTATCTGAAATATTTAAAAATGCAATAAACATTTTAAGAGGCATTGGAGTGATATGGAAGTAACATGAAGATAATGAGGAGTCAACGAATCCTGTGGAAATAAATTGTTTCACTGTATAAATTTATGCTTTAGAACAATAAATGTAACTAGGGAAATTGCATATACTGCGATAATGCAATGAGAATGCTTTTTGCAGAAGAACTTACTGAAAACAGCTGAAATTAGCTTAAAAAATCATGTTGAAAAGTAACTAAAACGGAAGAACAAGACTAACAGCAGAAGAAAGCAGAAAGAATACATATTTGCTGAATTTGGTTTTAAATAAGCAGAAATTAGCACAAAAAATAAAATTAGCTAAAAACTCTGAAATTAGCAACAAAAAATAGCTGAAAAGTAGCTGAAATGGCAGAAGGAAGCTTAAACTACCAGAATGAAGAGGAAAGAGCTTAAATGAACCAAAAGAAAATGTGGAATTAGCTTAAAAGCTAAATTTTGCATCAAAACAGCTGTAAATGAACATATATCTGTGAGATATTATCCATAAATTAAACGGATTCTTTCATTTTTCTGGACTGAGTTCTATCGTGCATTGAATGATTAAATGTAATGTGAGACGTTAATTTTCTTTGACCCATCAAAAATGAATGCGGTCATTTATTAACAGAATCAAAGTTTAACATCAAACATTTACATTAATTTGGCAAAATTGATTACAATAACGGGCAGCACGGTGGCGCAACTGGTAGAGCTGCTGCTTCTCAGCGAGAAGGTCCCTGGTTCAAACCCCGGTCCAGGGGCCTTTCTGGGTGGAGTTTGCATGTTCTCTCCGTGCATGCGTGGGTTTTCTCCGGGTGCTCCGGTTTCCTCCCACAGACCAAAAACATGCATGTTAGGCTGATTGGTAACTCTAAATTTTCCCTAGGTGTGAGTGAGAGAGTGAATGGTTGTTTGTGTCGTTTGTCTCTATGTGGCCCTGTGATGGACTTGCGACCCGTCCAGGGTGTACCCCGCCCCTCGCACAGTGACTGCTGGACATGGGCACCAGCGACCCCCGTGACCCAAAATGGAATAAACGGGTAAAGATAATGGATGGATGGATGGATGATTACAATAACAGCTTAATTAATTAGCTTTACAATCAGAGACCATACGGCCATGGTATCTCTGCAGCTTTACAACAGACATTTCTGACAATATCTGGATGATTTACTGGCAAGATAGAAGAGTTTTAAAGATGGGGAATGAAGGAGTTAAGTGGAGAGAAAATGTGTGTGAGAAATGTGTGTTGAAGAAGAACGACAGCACTCTCCATTCGAACCCAGCTTTCCTCGGTACACTTGCAGTTGAAGATCGACTCTTTACCTTGGCAGAGGATAATTCCGACTTCGGTGTAGAGTTGCCTTTCAACGCTTTTCCAGCGTCTCCGTAGGATGGTTGGAAAACGTCCGGAGTAGTGACGGTGCTTCGTTCACACCACGCTCACCTCTCGGTTGGACTCGCATGAGCTGTGAGCCCGTCAGAGTTCCACTCAGATGTGGAAGATTCCATAATTCCCACAAGACTCGGAAGAACTTCGGATCATGTCTGGAACCTCCTGTTCTCTCCAGCAACTTTTCTGTTCGGTTCGGTCCTCCGAACTGAACTGCTCTCCCACCGCACTGCTTGGAACTAGGAAGTGTCGACATTTAAAGAGTTCTGTTTCCGGTTCATTTGGGAAGTCTTGATTGGCTGAAAAAGCCAACAAGGGGTGTGTTTTTGTGACGTAAGAGGTCACTAGAAGTCAGAAAAACAGAAAAATGTTTTGGAACAGACAGAAAATGTTTTTGAGACAGAGAAGAGAAATGTTTAGGCGAGTTGGGAGGAAACAGGTGCCAGCTTCTCTATTTACGTCTGAGAGGATTTAAAAACATGACAGTTCGTTCCAACAAACTTGTTTGCGTTTGTCTCCGACCTTGGACCGACTTACAACCTGCTCATTTCAGACAGAAGATCAAGAAAATGAATAATTACTCTGTAACAGACCTTAACTTGATTTCTACTTTGAATGAGGATTAAAAATCATTAATACTGTTTCACAGTTGATTTAAAATGAGTAGTTCACTTCAACATTTAAAATGGTTTGAACTAAACACACTTTGATTATCAAGACATTTGTAAAATAGTAATGATAATAAAAAAGAGAGTGTTCTTTCAATTGATCAGTGCAGGACACTTAGAAAGTCTCTGGATGGACTTGATTTTGTGTTTCTGGATTCAAATCAATGAAATACAGTTCTTGTCCCAGGAAGGCCCTCAAGGTCAGGATTTGACCTGAGGCTTAGTTCACTACACAGCTAAACAGTAGCTGAAATAGCAGAAAAAGCTGAAACTAGCAGCAAAAAATCTGAAAGAAGCATAAGTTGAAATAAGCAGAAATTGCTACAAAAACTTGAATTAATCTGAAAACAGCTTAAATTAGCTAAAAAAAAATGCTAAAACGCTAGCTGAAAAAGTAGAAAAAGCTTAAAGTAGCAGAATAAAGCAGAAACAATACAATACAATTTGCCCAATTAGCTAAAAGAATGAGAAATGAGCACCAAAAGGGGAAATTATCTGAAAAAAGCTTAAATTTGAAAAAAAAGAAAAGAAAAACAGCTGAAAAGTAGCAAAAAGGAAGAAAGAAGCTGAAATTACCAGAAGGAAGTGGAGAGAGCACATTTTTGCTCAATTATGCTGAACAAAGTTTAAATGTGCCAAAAATTAAGAATTAGCTGAAAAAGCTTAAGTAGCATAAAAACAGATAAATAGTAGCTGAAATAACTGAAATTGGCAGAAATAAACTTAAAGGAGCATAACAAGCTAAAATTAGCAGAAAGAAGTTAGAAGAAGCACAAAAATGCTGTAGACATAATCAGAAAGGAGCACAAAACAGCTGAAAAAAGTTTTAATTTGCACAAGGAATCTGAAAGAAGCTGAACCAGAACAAAATGTGAAAGGAGCAGTAAATGTTTGTAAACAGATCTAAAAAGATTTTAAGGATGTAAAATGAGCTCAATTCATTTTCTATGAGGAAAAAAATGGCAGAAAAGCTAAATATTTTAAAAAACTAAAGTTGCACTAATACCAAAAATCATAGCTGGATTGTCCTGAAAGAGCTGAACATTTTGATTTATGATTTGATGAAAGATATTGAAAACTGTGGGACAAGAATCACGCTGATAAACGTACAGATGGATCATAATTGCATGCTTCATAAGCGCTCACACTATTACAGTATTAAACTTCATAAAACTAGGTTGTAAAATTCTGCCTGCCTTTTGGGAAAACTACGGTAGATAGAATGTTTAAATAAGTTATGGGAGCTAATGCTTTTACTGTGTACTTTTCCACAGTGACGTCGCCTCCATCCAAAACAACAAAAACAGCCAAAAAGAGTAAAGCTCCTGCCTGGGGTACGCTGATTTTTTTCCTACTCCATAGTTACCTTTAATGTCAGAGGCGTTGTGGTTTCATTGTTATCTCTTGGCTTAGTGACAGTATCACAATTCCCTGTCTTCCACACAAAACCCACGGCGTGATGGCAGAACAGAGCACCTCACTTCCTCTCTTGCCAACAGATTAATGCTCCATTGTACCTTATGCAAAAGGAGATAAGATATTTGTGTCCTCATGCTGCGCTGGCTTACCATAGATAAGATTTTGATAAACCATCAACAACATGTCAGCAGAACCAGTAGATCTGTCATGCCATTTTTGACAGTTGCTCCCCACTGATGTTTTCTGTGCTTGTTCCTGTAGATGCTTATTTTGTTCAGCAGTCAAACTTAACTCAATTCTTTTACCTCTTATGTCATATAGATCCAATACGGGACAAAGACTTTACCTATGGTAAGAAACTTTTCTGTTTTTCTTATACAAACACTTACCAGTTCAATTTATAAATGACATTTTGTTGGCCATGTGTTCAGATTATGGATCCCTGCGATACGCCGGTTTGATCATCGCTGCAGTGCTCTTCGTCATGGGAATAATGGTTATTAGCTGTGAGTTTGTGTGAAATCTGAAAACCATTTCTGCATTTTATTATCTCTAGTGACATTCAGCCAGCATTTCCAATCTCTTGTTCTTCTTTAACTGCAGGTGGCAAAGTCTGCCGGCTGCCAAAGTGTCGCAAGAAGTCATCAAAGTCAGTGTTACACTTTACTCCCAACTACATAATGTTCATTTTGTGTTTGAGCAATGACTTTTTTTTAATAGTTGTAATATTTTTATGTTGACTGCATTTGTGCATGCTCAATAATCCAGGTAGAAAAAGCAAACAAAGTTAAGTCAGGTCCTCTGGACAGATGAAAAAAAATATATATAATTTAAATTGTTGAAACGTTTAATCTTTTATCCTAAAAACGTCGTCAGTCTGACCAGTCTGATTCACACCGACAAAGCCTTTTGGATAAAAGATCAAACATTTCATCATTTTTTAATTTTTTTACTTTTTGCATCCGTCCAGAGGACCAGACTTAACTTTGTTTAAATGGCTAAGGTACTCCTATCCAATTAGGAACCTGTAGTTCATGGGATTTTTTTAGACCTTTGAAATAAGGTTACAGGTGGACATGTTATGGACAAATATTATCTTACCAGTTGGAGATACTTGTTTCAACAAAACGTAGTTTGGAAAAAATAATTTAGCTCTGATCAGGCTGATGAGCTAATAGCCATTTGTCTAAAGTGGAGCCAATAAAAAAGTTATCTACAATAGATAAGATATTAATTGTTCATAAGCGGCTCGACCGAGTATGATTAAGCCATTTGTTGGGCAAAACAATAACACACCTGCTACAAAACACACATGTATTATCTTTATTTTTTAAATGAAATGAGGCAGTTTAATAAAGTGGCAAATGTGTTTGTTTTCCAGGACGTATCATGTGGTCCAAGGATAAAGACGTGTGCACAGTGACAGCTGCGCTGCTTTCCAAGAAACCAGGAGAATAACACTTTACTAACACCTAGCAGTGTGTGTTTGTGTGTGGACGGACAGACTGAGACGCTGCTGGGTAACTGGACTGGAACATCTACGAATAAACAGAAACAAGGCCGACAAGCGGGAAAACAGTGGATCATTACCTTTTTTTTATTTTTGTAAAATCATTTCCTTTATGTTGTAAACTCCTCTGAAAAGTACAGTTTTAACAAATTATGACAAAATGACTCAATTGTTCAGTAACAATAAAAGCAAAATGATCCTAATAACCTCTGTGCCTCACGGATCACCCTCACTTCTCTGTGAGGAAATAAAAACTTTATGCTGGGTCACCTTCCTTAGACTTTTTGCACACTCCTTCCAAAATAAAAAAAGAAGAAGAAAAATAAATTATCATGTTTAGCAAGAGTGTCTAAGCCTCTTAGTGGTTTTATGCTTGTGAGTAAAGCCCTAGATTAAACAGCATCTACTGGCACGTATCTTTGCATCCATATGGTATCTAAATTATGCACACAACAGACTGAGAGAAACCAGGCATAGTTTATAACACATTTAATATCAAAATAAACACCATCCAGAGTCCAGCAAAGCTGCACAATATACAGTATATTTTATCCTGTTTTCTAAATGCCATAAGAACATATACAAGTGATGACAGCGGTGCAAACAAAGACAGGTTATGATTGTTTTGTGAGATATGAATGTATTAGTTACAAAAAAAAATTATTTATGAAAGAAACCCCATTCGATGTCTTTGGTATAGATACAAAAGTCTGGAATTAAAAAGTGCTTATATGAATACAAGTATCTGACATAAAATTCAACATTATTGCTGTAAAAGTAACACTAAATATACATTTTACATTTGTATACGACTCCCATCCACACAAGAACTTTACCCTTAAACTGAAAAACTAACATTTTCAATACAGATTAACTATTAAATAACTAGGGGAAAAAAAACAACATTGAGAGATTGGTAATTCACAATAAAAGCTGACGTTTATAACTTTGCAGAGTTTGTTTGTAAATGCGTCAAAAGCTGAGAAATAAATGGTTTTTATGGACAGCTTGACCAGAAAACCCAAAGCTCAGGTTCTAATGGGTTGCTAAAAAAAATTAAATGAGCAATGCCATTAATACAAAATCAGGATTTCTTTTACTTCGATAACATCATCAGAGGGGTGGGGGAAGCTCAGTTGTCTTGCATTTACATTAAGTGGGTAGTGTCATAATAAAGAGGCAGTAATAAAGAGGCAGTGTTGCACGATCCTTTCCACAGTAGGAAAATGCATTGAAGAGTTGACTTGCTGCACTTATAGTTCCACATAGAAGTAAGCATCAGTAAATGAACACAATGATTAGGCAGAAAACATGAATGAAATGTTTTGCACTGCAGTGTATGCCATATTGTATGTTTGAAATGCTAACATATAAGAAGCTTTTTGATCAAAGCTACACATTTGAGAAATAAATGCTGCAGGCACAGTGCTCAGATATGAACAGTAAAAGAAAGCACAAGCAGTAATATACTCATTTGTTTTGTACCAATATAGAAGCATATTTTTTGATGGCACCCCAGTAAAGACAAATAGCTTTTCTACAATTTTATACAAAGACGACCGCTCCATTTCTGCTCTTAAGCTTAGCTAGATTGCAGCCCAGCTCTGTCCTCAGGAAGATTTAACCAGATCTTGTTTTGACAAATCAGGTGTTTAACTCCATGTTGCTAAAAGCCATCAACGCAATTTAGCCCCCCTCAAACATTTTCTGACAAAAACAGGGCCTTTGGTTTTAGTTATTTAGCTTTCCTGCACACTGCATGATGGATGCCATTTGAATGAAATTACCGTCCTCCCTCAGAATGAAAAGGACACTGTTGGTATTTTCCCAATCATTCCACTTTATTTAACACCTCCCACCAACCTCCATCAGGCCACCAAGCTTCCTGCTACTTGTGCGGAAAGCATTAATCTAACACTCCACAGCGTTTTTAAAGGCATTTACAAAATGCACAAGTAAACAGTGCTTTTTCCAAAAACGAGAAAGAGGGAGAAGTGAGAACATTCATGGTGATTGAAAGGTGTACTCAGCTGGTATTGTTTCTTTTTCATAACGATTGAAAAGATGGAGTAAAGGTATTGCCTCTTCCAACTCTGCCTCCTACTGTCGTTCTCCCATAGGGCCAGGAACAGAGGATGTCAGACACGTGAATAGGAAAATAAGTGAGCGCTCCGCAGGCTTAGTGTGGATTAGCACGGTTTGACTCACTTAACGATCATTTCAGAGACAGGTCTGTTTCACATGCACCAAATTCAAATGAAAATACAGCTGCATGGCTGGTCCAAAACATATCCTGCAGGCCATAAAAAATAAATGTATCTATGCTAATTTATCCATTTTAACTAAAGAAGCCTTAAGCCATGTGCACCGTCTTTAATTTGGACTCTTCAAATAGAAACCAGTTAGAAGGTTTGAATGTGTTCCAAAAAGCCAAGGCCAAACTGTGTGCATGTGGTCGAGACAAATAAAACAACAAAAGATCTTTATAAAAGTGCAACTGCAAATAGGAAAGACATTACTGCATACAATGACACGTCCAAGACATTGTGTGTGGGAGTGAGCAACAGAATGAGCAGTGAGAAACAGGCTGTTGTGCAAATCAATTTAACTGTCCTGAGTCCGAGTGGAAGATCACATAGCCTGAACCTTTGCGCCTCTCTTGGCTTCGAGGCAAACAGCTGCTGTGCTGCCAGGAACTAGATGGCCTCTTTCTGGTTCTGCTCTGTGGGCACAGAGTAAATCCTGGAAAAGGGAAAAAGCAGGCAACAAAGGGGAAAGAATGAGATGAAAGCCATGCAAAATTATGACTGATGATCCATGTGAGGTACAAGTCTTAAAAACATTGTCTGCTTTATGCTGGAGTCCTTTGACAAGTGCACGGTAGCTGCATTACCTCAACCAGAACTCAACCCTGGGTGGGACTTATAAACCCAGGAGGAAACTGTTGATCTAACAAGCCAGAGGTTGCTGTGCGATTAAGCCTCTTTTTCAACAGAGCAATCATTCAGCACCAAACTCCAGAGCTGCAGCTCCTGCAGGCAGCTTGTAATCCTGCAGAGGAATTTTTACTCTCGCAGATAGACTTGGGTGTCTTCTCTGTACTAGATGTTCTCCAACTATAAGACTTTGAACTTCGTAACCTCTCTGACCCAAATCATGGCCATCATTTCGCAACCCCAGTACAAAAGAAACTGATTACTTTGCAAAACTCTTCCAACTGCAAATAACAGCAGATAGGGGAGGCCAAATGCAACAGAAGGTAAACTCTGTGGAACTGGTTCAGGTTGTTTTGCTGTCAGGCAGAGATTGGCTGGTTGTCAAGAAGCCAGGAAGGTGTTTACGTGGTTTATTTCTGAGTACAGCTGCGTACAAATGACTCAGTTTGAGGGAACAGGGAACAACTTCGAACAGGTCGAGTCCTGTCCCATTCGGTCATACGTACAGACCCAGTGACACTGTCTTAGAGCCATTGTTTGACAGATAGGCGGGGAGTGCTCACTGGTAGCTGTGCAGGGCTCAAGCTGTAGCAATAATTGTTATACAAGTCCAGACGGGCTCAAATGGGTGGATGCTGGTGATTGTTTTTGCTAATCGCTGCTGTTTTTCTTTAGTTTAGGCGTTGATGAGTCAAATGAAGCAAAGCAAAAAGTACTAGTAGAAAGTCTGTTACTCATCTTACTGGTTCTGTCACACGGATGAAGTGAAACCAAAATTCTTAGTAAAACTTTGACACCAATGCCTCACAAAACAAACAACCGTTTATTTTTTGTGTTTTTTTTAATAAGAGTAAATTGAACTTACGCTTGCTGCCGAAGTCTCAGATGCCGTTTAACTATCATTACAGCTGTAGGAAGGGGTGAAAGAAAGGAAAAAAGGTCATGGCTCCACAAGAGAAGTTCATATTTACTTAGGTGGTGACAGCTTTACAAGGCACACAGGGAGCATAGTGATTCCTGACAAGTGCTGAAAGCAGCTCATTTGTCATCAGTGGGAATGTAAATTTCACATTTCAGTATGTCATGCTCGAAGCTCAACGCAGAACACTTACTGGCTATTGCTGCGATGGTAAGAGTCAACACGGTGGCACCCACGACGACGATGATAAGAGTCATCTGACCTAAAAGAACATAATTTACAAAAAAAGGTTAGCTGTAGGTCAATATGACAAAAGTTTTCAAATGAAAAGCAAATTACAAGTCGGGGTGTATTAAAATTAAAGATCATAGGGTTACCTGTTGATTCATCCTCAGCTGTGGTTTTATCTGCATTCACATTAGTGTTGTGTGAAGAGACTAAGTGATCAAAAAAAAATGCACAGTTAAGTCTCACAAAATGGATTAAATCAAGAATAATCTGTGTCTTTAAAGGATCTAAGTAACAGCTAACTTGTGTTCCTTAGCATTTGCGTTTTATTTCAACAAACCGAGTTTTAAAAAAAACGTGTTTTGTTCTAAAGAATCGTAGCCATTTGCAAAAAGCGCTGCTTCTCCAGCAGCAGGCAGGCTGGACTCTAAGCAGGTCTGTAATTCTATCAAACGCCCATCAAAGCCAAGATGAGGAGTGACAGAGAGGCATGTGGAGAGAATGAGAATGCCAATGTTGATTAGATGACCGACAGGATGGCAGAGACGTCAACGTGCTCATTGGCCTTTCAGCAGAATCCACAGGGCCCTTCTCTAGAGAGCTAATTGATTCCATTCAGGGCTTAATGGTTGGAGGGAGGAAAACGCCAACAGGGGCCACAGCCCTCTGCACATATCACTGGATTGGAACACCCAATACACAATGCTGACTTCAGACAGTAATTAGAGGCCATAACCTTCACATACTCTGCTCTGGCCAGCTGCCAGTACAGTGTTAGTGCTCACGACACCGAACAAACTACACAATCCAAGTGTCCAGGCTGCCTCTTAGGAGGAGTAATGAACTCACCTTCCCTCATGATATCCTCCTCTTCTTCGTCTGTCTCTGAAACAAGAATAAATCAGATGCTTGTAAAGAAACTTTTTTTATTTACTTTCAAACAACGTATCTTCTATTGTACAGCAAAGATTAAAAAATAAACATATCCTTTTATTTCTTAAGCAACACCAATAAACCAAACTAACGTAATGAAAAATAAACCGGGAGCCTTTACAAAACTACATCCTTTAAAAAAAAAGAGACGTTGTGAGTAAATAACGAAAGCCTAAATGAGAGGAAAAGCCATTAAGGCAGGCAAGAGCTGCACTCGAGAGTCATCAGCCAGAGTTATACAGCTCCTGTTGTTCACTTGGTTAAAGCATGTAGACATGTGGAGATGGATGGAGATGAAAGCCACATAAATATTATACCTTTACCCAGTGGGCTGCATTATAAGCCTGTACCTCATCTACAAAAACACTATTCTTATCCAAAGCCAAAATAATGACAAATGTTGGGACTAAGTAAAACGCCCAAACAAATAACCTGTGGATGGCTTCACTGTTCTACAACTAAATTTAATCCCCAATTCCATGATTCATATCTGTTCTGATCACTCCTCTCCTCCACTTAATGTCGTTTAATATTAGAAATTATTTCAAGGAGGAAATTCACCTTCAGAAAAATAAAGTGATGTGAAATGTACAGATGAAGTTTAAAGTACAGTAGTCCCTCGCTTCTTCTCGGTTCATTTTTCGCAGACTCGCTTTATCACTGTTTTTCAAAATAAGATTGGACATGACACACAATTGGCTGAAGGATGGATGAGCCGCACGATCGGCATGAATTTTTTATTTAAAATGAAGTATTTTAAATTATTTAGCACCTCCAACAGTGCAGGATAAACTTCCTGCTGCACTGTGTCATGAGCTTTGCAGCAGAGAAGTGGGCGTGGCCGAGAGCGCTTGCAGGTGGCAGAGAGCTGAGATCATGACAAGCTGTGCTCTTTTAGAGCGTTTACTTTAGAAACAGTGTTAGGGAAATTGCAAGCATGTGGGAAGGGTTCAAAACACCTTAATATATACATGTAAATAAATACTAAAATAAACTTCTACTTACAACTACAGTAAATACTCAAATAAACTACCACTTACTACTACTACTACTTGTGTACATAGTTTCGTTCCATCTCATGTATCACATGAGATGGTACAACAATAAAGTTTACTTGAACTTGAACTTGGACTATTGAATCCCTACTTGGCGGATTTTCACTTATCGCAGGAGGCGTGGTCCCAAACTCCCGTGATAAACGAGGGACTACAGTAAAACTAAATTGTGTTTTTCTCTTCAGGTGTCGTATATAATGAACGTACAGTAATTTAACTAAATCTATCTATAGATAAAATAGATAAAGCATTGTTTGAACATTTGAGTCTATATTCTGAATAATACAGCATTACACCCCCCTTGACCTCCCCCTCTTTACTTCTAGTTTATGATACCACGACTCTTTACCTTTTAAAGGTAAATTAATCCACAGTAGTACAGTGGTAGTCGGCTTTTCCCACCAAATCTGCACCTTTTAAGTTATTGTGTGTTTATGAGCAAATTTTCAAATCACTTTTATTTACGTGGTACATTTAAACAACCAAAAGTTGACTAAGCACTTCATATTTGAGCTTCAAAGCTCAGACGGCTGATTATTAAATGTCAAATTTCTATAAATGTTGAAGAAAAGATTAGAAAAATCGAGAAAATTTAACAGTTTAACAAAAGAATGGAATACGTTTGACATTTCTTGGGAGCTATCATCATCTGGCACTAAAATAGAAAGCTTGAGCAACTGTGATAAAGTTATTATTACCAATAATAAATCTAAAGAAATTATTATTTATGTGAAACGTCTCAGCATATTTCTTTTCAAAAACGTGTCAAGCAGAAATTATTTCTCGCCATTTTCCATAATAGGTGTGATCTCTATTGATGAAAATGCATGTGGGTGTCAGACGGTTTAATTTCTACATTCTTGCCACACAACAGATACCATTCATTTTTTGATGTCATAAAAAAAAGAGTTGTGCTCAGCTTTTTAAAAGCTTCTCTTTAAATGTTTTTGCACTTTAATTTCTTCAGAGAGGAACAATACTCACCAAAGCTGCCCGATCCTTCCTCATCGTATGAAGAAGCTACAAACAGAACAGAATTATGACACATCCACTTAAAGTGACAATGTTTATGTAAAGATATTACAGTTCTGCTGTAAAATCACGTTTTCTGAATCTCACTATGAACTTAGCAACAGTTGCTTCCATTCACTGTTTGTGTTTTTCCTCTCTTGTTATCTTAGGTTGCTTGAGCGAACAGGTTTCGTCACTTCTAGGTTCTCTTTTAGGTAGGGTGTGAAAATCAGTAGCAAGTGCAAACACTAATCCTGCTGCGCACAGACCGTGCACGTGTGTTCAGGAAAACTTGTGTGTGGCTGGATGCGTAGACTTGATTAGATGTTTATCGGCTGAGGTGAGAGCATACCGGTGGCAGCTGGCAGCAGTAGCAGCAGACACAGAAACAGAGATCGCATCATCTTCAAATGCTGCAGGGAGGAAGGGGGGTGGGGGTGGGGGTGGGGGGGATGAAAAAAGACATCAGAGTTAAAAATATCTGCTATTAACATTCAGCCGCTGATGTGAGTGAAACCTCTGTGTTTTGGTTTAGAGACAAGCTGTGATGGAAAGCTGAAACCTGTTCTATTATTGGACCTTGCATGTTGGCACTTTCAGTTCTAGGATCACATCCCAGCAAATTCAGAATAGAATTCAAAATCTTACTTCTAACCTACAAAGCGCTCAACAACCTAGCTCCATCTTTTATTACAGATCTTATTGTTCCATGTTTTCCAAACAGAGCACTTTGCTTTCAGACCGCAGGCTTAATTGCGGTTCCTAGAGTTCCCAAAAGCGGAATGGGAGGAAGATCTTTCAGTTTTCAGGCTCCTCTCTTGTGGAACCAACTTCCAGTTTCTGTCCGTGAGGCTGACACATTGTCCAGTTTGAAGACTGGGCTGAAGACTTTCCTTTTTGATAAATCCTATAGTTAGGTTTGGCTTGTGCTGTAGGCTTAGACTACTGGAGGACAAATTGACCTCATTTCCTTAAACTAATTGTTAAAAGTGAATAGTTTTCATTGGATATTATTTCTATCTTAATATGTGATTCTCAACCTGCCATTATGTATCTGTTCCTCCTTCCTGTTCCTCTCAAACCCAGATGGTCAAAGCAGATGGCCGCTTGTCCTGAGCCTGGTTCTGCTAAAGGTTTCTTCCTAATTTTCTTTGTCGCCTTCGTGTTTGCTAAAGATGAGAGTTCTATGATGAAGTTAAATTCAAAGCAGTCTTCTCCTCAGATAAATTGTGTTAACTTATTTTGATATATATGGATGTTTCTGTTCAGTGCCCTGAGTCGACTTCTAATTGTGTCTTGGCGCTGTATAAATAAACTGAATTGAATTGAATTGCCAGTCAGTGGAAAACTACAAATTCTGAGCCAACCCATCCTCAGTTCGTTCTGTTTTGTTTTGTTTTTTTAAGCAAGCTGGCAAATCTAGATTGTAATCTGATATGTGTGCTGGAAAGAGGGTTGAACGACAAAAATTTATTTCCCCATCAAGCTCAACAGGAAAGAAAACCCGGTGGTTCAAGCACGTCTGTCACACTCGCATGGCAACAAGTGTCGAGTCAACATTTTCCCCCCACAATGCAAAGCCTGGGTGCTGTACCAGCTGAGTAACTACAGTTTCCAGGAAGATTTCCACGGACCAAATTTAGTTACTGTAAACAAATTTCTAACGAACTTTTGAAAAGCGACTTGAGAAAGAAACAAAACAAGGAAAATTTGAATTTAATTTTGTATCATCACAAAAATTAATTCATGCAGCGTCTGTTTTTGGTTTTCCTTTTGCGTTGCGTGAGTTTGTATTGTTAATTTAACAGAAAACAAACTTAACTTCCTCATGAAACCGGGTCCTAAACCATGTCTACTGCCCTTCCTTTAATACAGGCACATACAGTAGATGGGAAACACAGCTGTTCTTCGGCTTGTTAACAAAGCCCCCAGCTGTTTTAACACAATATGAATGCTATTTTTTTTAACGAGGCAATCATGGGAATGACCTTTTTTCCGGTTCAGGAGCAGTATGATGCTTCCTCAGTCAGATTTAGCCCATTGAACAAGGACCAGGAGTCAAAAAAAGCAGGCAGGGCCCGGATGAATAATGAACAAAGTGGGGACTCTCCTGTTGAACTTTGCACCACATGTTCAACTTCAGGCGCCTCTGCATTTTTTCCTTCTAACATTGTGTCCCTATTTCCTTCCCAGTTAATCACTACAAGGAAACAACTGAAGTGAGACAACAGCAAATCTAACACATTCCCCCACCCCAGGAGGCACAAAAGTGCTGTTGCGAAAACTATGCAGATGTGTCACAATATTAATAAATAAGATAACCATCCACCACCAAATAAATAAATAAATCCCACATTCTGCCATCTTTACAACTACGAACACTGCTGAAGTAGTTGAGTTAATTTAATCTGTCACACGAAGACGAACGTCCACCACGTGGAGCTGCGCAAACAAACCTGTCTACAAGATTAGCTCCATACGAAAACAGCAGAACGGCATGAAGAACTATTTTGGCTGATTATACAAGGAGAACGACGTTAATCACACGGCCGAGTCTGATTGGAGAGAGGAGTGGAGTGTGGGGGCTGCTCTGGCCTCTTGAATAGCTGAAGTAAATCTCCAAATGCAACCAACCTAAGAAGCTGCAAATAAAAGCCTCTTCTGTATCCAATTTGCTTTTCAGAGTCGCTTTGGGTGAAATAATAAGCTGATCCAATTTGCAAATATTTATCCACCCAGTCCACTGCCTCTACATCCAAATGGCTCCTGACGCCTGTATTATTTTCCAAATTGGGTAATATATTCTTGTACATTTGAATTTGCTCTTTCATACCAAAACCCAATTTGCGACATA
Source organism: Nematolebias whitei (assembly GCF_014905685.2). Classification (NCBI taxonomy): domain Eukaryota; kingdom Metazoa; phylum Chordata; class Actinopteri; order Cyprinodontiformes; family Rivulidae; genus Nematolebias; species Nematolebias whitei. Next base: position 22,482,020 of record NC_056502.1, on the reverse strand, counting down.
TAATAACCAGCAGTGCGCTCATAAAGCAGACATGCCAGCTGCCTTCTGGCTAGAGGATCATAAACAGTAAATGAAGAAATCAACAAATCGTGAAACTGTAGTTCTTTTACACAAGACATGAAACTACAGGAAGATTGTTAGAGGGTTTGGGGACATTAAGTCTTGTTTTTGTTCCACTTCCTCTAATAAGGTTATCACTGGTACCAATGAGCCTCACGTCAGTTTGTTAAAAACAAACCTAAACCTTGGTTTTTACAGTTAAATGGGATATGTCAGAGCTTCAAAAGTGTGGGTTTATGAGTGATTGATATCTTACCTGCTGTGAATAGCTTTTTGAACAAACTCGGTTTAGAGAAACAGAATTCAATTTTGATCAGACTGACGAAATAACGGCTAGTCCAAACAGGGTCAAAGACAAAACGAGTTTCTACAATCACAAAAACTCATCAGCAGCACAATTTATAAAGATTTACATTGTGTTAATTGTACTTTACATGGTTATTCTGGCAGAAATAATGGCATTCTTTTTCTGGAAATGTGTTAGACTGTATAGAAGTGTTACAGCTAGGCGCTATTACGACCCAATCTTGCAAAATATCCTCTGTCTTTCTGAGAAATTAAAAGTAGTCTAATTTAAAAGTATATAAAATAACTCTCACATGCACCACTATACAATTTACGATACTTTGTTTTATTTTTTTTATTGGACCACAAAAATCCACTTGTGTTAGCTAGCTATAGAGCTAGCAAGACTGCTAAATAACAAGTCCTGTCAAATTAAAAGTCTCATTTTCCAATTTGGACCGTTCATAAAACTATAATAGGCAAGATTGTAAAACTTTGTAGCCTTTTCACAGAACTTCACTTCAACCTGACATGAACTGAGCCTTTAGATCTTGTTTTTGTTCTTATTTCTCTAATAAAGTTTTGACTGATTAAACTACCATTTACCTTCATGTCAGTGTGTCTACAAACAAACTCAAACACCAAGTCTCTGTTAATACTGTTAACACTGCACAAAATACACCAAGTCCTTTTAAAACACACAAAGTTCGCACAGTCTTTACTTTAGTTAATCCTTAAGAGTAAAGACTTTTTAAACCCTTATCGGGTAACCACAGTTGGGTAAGGTACTGCACCGCAGATAGCGCTGATAACCAGTGATTCAGATCACAATGTCTAAAATATGACTTGAGAACTAAAATATGTGTCTGTAAAAACAAAAGAAAAACAAGGGTAATTATAGTTTATAAAAGGCAAAGCTCAAATAAACTTCCTCTAAAATTTTTTTTAAAAGCCAACAATAAATTGAAAAAAGAAAAATCAAACCCACCCCCCAAATTATTTGTTATTCATCGGCATTCAAGTACAAAATCCAGACGCTTCTACTTGAATAAAGAAAGAAAACACTTGTATAGAAATTCTTGCTCAACCCTGCCAACTCCAAAGCTGCTGTTTATCTAAGTAAGGTTAATGCAAATACGCTCTTTCCCAAACACACTCTGCTGCTGTTGTGTTACACTGCAAACAGACAGGATAACTAATAATACGATCAACAAAGTAAACTAGAACTCACCACACTTTTAGTCAGCGTTGTGCATAGCAGTGAGTGGTCCAACTCAGGTGCACACCTAAAACTAGGGAGCTTTGATGGTTGGTCTATGAGCAGGTCAGAGCAGCCAGCAGTGAAACAACTGAGAGGATATGAGAGCGCTTCTGACGATGACGCATTGTCATTAATGCACATATCCTGTCTACGCCTGCTACCTCTGAGCAAATGTAAAAAGAATAAAAATAAACGACAGTACATGTGGAGTTTGTACTTCTACAAAATGCTGGTATTTTAAACCACAGCTGTGCAGAGTTCATCCACAAATCTGTGAGCACGTACAGCTCAGCTTTAGTCTTTATCTGATGGAGACAAAGCTGTTTTTTTTCTTTATTTTGTTAACAGCACTATCAGCAGACCTGTCCCAGACGCACAGAAGTTTCTAAAAACATTTATGTGAAATGTAACTACATCAGTTCACCACAAAGGAGCAACATACAGTAATAAGCTATTAAAAAAAAAAAAAAAACCTCTGTGAAAGGTGTCTGCCACACCTTTACAAAACCACAGACAGTTTGATCAGCTAGATTTATGTAGTTTATTTGCACACAAATCTACGTCAATTTCAGGTTAAAAAATAACCTTAATCAGCACATTGCATGATATTGCACAACACAGGAAGTGATATGTAGCGTGGGGTGCAGTGTAAGTTTGAAACGCTTGTTCCGTCTTATGCAGAAGTCTACATATTCAAACATGTTCTTGATGTTTGGAGCCTACTCTATGATCTGTGGGCCACAGCTACATAAAATAACAGATTAAACTATCAAAAGCATGCTTCAGATTACAAACTTCCTGCTGCTGAGTGGGCCAAGTTGTACAGGAACCGTCACTCGCTCACCTAGGAGGGGACTTTATTGCCACCTCATAAAGTTCAGATCGTGGCCCCAAAAACATTTGCCATTTCTTGCAAATTTTTACCACTGTGGGGAAACACCATTGCTTTTCAAAGGCAGTTTTTGTTTTTCGTCTAAAAACCAGTCGGCGCCACATAGCCTTGCTCTGCATATGAGGATTTCGCAAGACTTTCTTTTTGAACTCAACCCTGCAAACAAAATGTTTATTTTTTTTAAAGGCCCGAAATTGTGATGATTATGCAGATAAGTTGGCAGCTGCAGCCAATTAATCAAAGCCAAAATGACGTACTGTACGTGTTGATTGACAGGTCATGTCTTCACATGCACAGGTGCACAAATAGGGCCTCCCTGCCAACTTTCACTTCACTTGGCAGTGCTTTTCCTGTTCCATACTGTCAAGTGTTATTTATCCACAGAGTCCATATATTTGTTCTGTCTGTCAGCTGTCTTCAGAGAAGTCACTGCTGCACCAGCTGTGCCTTGTAAATGGAGGGTCTGCACATGCTTGTCTTTGCAGGTGCAGAGTTTTAATTACCCTGGATTCAAAGGTCACTTTTGCACAAACACCAAAGCACCATAGTCTAGTTTTTCCTGCTTGTTTCTCTCTTCACTCACCTCGCTGCTCTTGCTCTGGTATTTACTTAGAGTTGTGTTTTCAAACTTAAAAGTGTAATTTCTGTTTTACTCCATAAAAAACTACAACTTAAACCTACTACTCTGTGCACAATTGGGGCGAGCACGCTCCAAAAAGCTTCGTCTTCATCACCACACCATCAGTCACAGTGCTTACATTAAAAAACAGAATTTAATGCACTACATTTTGCAACGTTTTAAAAAAGCATTTCTACTTTGTGAAATACAAAACTTGCTGCTAAAACTAATTAAAATGAAGTAAACATCGCTGTATGATTTAATAGATACTCTTGTAGAACCTTAGCTGAAATGTGAACTTACATTCAACTGATGTGACTTGTTCCTTTGCAGCGTTGGTTTGTCGTTGCTCCTGCAGTCGAGGTCCTTTGCTATTTTAGTAACTGCCTGTGTGCGTGTACTTTAATACAGGTGTACTCAGTCTGAAGAAACCTTCCTTCATTGGCTGCTGAGCTGGGTGAAATATGACACCACCCTCCCATATCTGTTCTAGTAAAATTGCTGTGCACACTGGGAAACTTGTTCTCAGCATGTTTGGTGATCATATCAGTCATAGTGTGCTGCTTTGTGTCATGAAGTTGTCTGCTACTGTCAGAGAAGCTCAACTTCAATGATCGTGGTATTGCTTGCTTGAAATGCACATTTCGTGGGGTTTCAATTGACATTATACCCAACAGTTTCATGCAAAATAAAGAAGCATGAATCAATACTTTAAGTGTTTATTTTGTTTCCATTTGAGGGCCTGCCTGAAGTCTGGAAACTTCTTTGTCCAACTATGTCAGCTGAATGTCCCATTGTGTATCGTTCCTCCTTTCTGTTCCTCTCAAACCCAGCCGGTCAAAACAGATAGCCACTTGTCCTGAGCCTGGTTCTGCTGGAGGTTTCTTCCTCATGAGGGTTTTTCCTTTCCACTGTTGCCTTCATGCTTGCTCAAGATGAGAGTCTGTGACAAAGTTAAGACTCAAAGCAGTCTGCTTCTCAGATAAATAAGTTGTTAACTTAATTTTTATACATATATGAATGTTTCTGTTCAGTGCCCTGAGATGAATTCTGTTGTGACTTGGTGCTATATAAATAAACTGAACTGAATTGAATTGAACTGAATGGTGACCACCTGAAAAGGTATTTTAGATAATGGGTCTAAATTCCCTAAAATCTCATGTAAACTCTTTAAAGAGTCTGTTCAAGTGGGATACTGTGGAAAGGTTATGAAGCATCAATATTTTAGTTGTTGCAAATGCCAACTGTACCACCATGCTGCCCTTTGAATGGTTTTGGTTTAGAGAAATTTAACTTATTTCTGACCATATTTACGAGCTAATGGATGGTCCGAGCAAGATAAAGATGGTAATCAGTTGCTGCTGTCTAAAATCAATTGCACTATCAAAAATGTCATAGTGGTTCATGAGAACACCAGTTTTTATTTACATCAGCATTAATTTTCCATTACACAGATATTGGAGATATTTTGATGGTCATTTGCAAAAGGAAGAAGCAGGTAAAGATAATGGATGGATGGATTTGCAAGTGTAGATATGACAACAGTAGTGAGCTGTTGAATTTCCCATGTCCCCTGGAGTACTTCCTGCAGGAATATGGTAAATGGTAAATGGACTGTACTTATATAGCACCTTTCTATCATATTTCAAGATACTCAAAGCGCTTTACACAACAATCTGTGTCCTCATTTACCCATTCATACAGCACTCTACTAGAT
>NC_056502.1:22472534-22477086 GCF_014905685.2 Nematolebias whitei | reverse complement strand
TATATATATATATATATATATAGATAGATAGATAGATAGATAGATACAGGCTACCTTTTTTTTCAAGTTTCAAAAAATGCAAGTACTAAATGTTAGAGTGGCTAATCATCCGACAAATAAAAATAATTGGAGTTCTATAACAAAATGTTATACTGCCTTGAATTTTTAGCCTCAAGCATCAAATTTAACTTCTTCTTTGCTCAAGTTGGTGTTCAACTCTGCTCTCTTGGCCAAAAAGCCTCCTTTTTGCCATTTTTCATGCCCCATAATGATAGCATTTAGCTTTGCTGTGACTGCTGGAGACAAATCGGTGACTCATGATCATGAGAAAACAGGTGAATTTTCAGTTTCAGTGTATTTTGAACGTTTGCAGCCAAGCCACCACTGGCTCAAATGACTGCATTTTGCTTAACCTAGTGTTGAAACGGCTTATTGTCATGTGAAGTGCTTGCAAAAACATGTTCTAGGCCTTGCAAGTTATTTTGTTGTCCACCACAACCCACTTCATACCAACTTTGACTTGCTTTGACAGCCGCCTCTACGTTTATGATTTAAGCTACTGGAATACACTTTGGAAATAAAGGAATGAAATGTTGGACTATTTTTTGGATAGTTATTTAAAATGGGTGTGTTTTATTCATTTGGGCATTGATATGCAGTGTTTTGGATACTTTCTTGTAGGTGTCAAAATACACCTTTATTCCTTTCAAGATATGTTTGAGATGCAAAAACTGACTGTTTTGAGAGAAATTTTGTTAAAATGTTCACAAGTCAAATGGTAAGATTGTACACTTCTACAACTCAAATGAAGAAACTGAGAAAGTTTTCAAACATTTTGGAGATTCCCTCACAAATATCAACTATTTATTACTTCTATACCAACTATGCCAGCAGTCACAGTCTAGTGAGATGCTACATTAAACACTAACCGGCTCCCTCACCAGAATCTTTGCACAACTCTTGGCCCTCATTATGACGAAGCTACAGTGCATGCAGAAAAATCACACCATGCTAGGTTGCACTATGTTATTTCAATGACCTTGCCACATTTATGGTCATAGCGTAGGTATGAAGCCAACATGGACAGTCCAGCTGGGCCACACATGTTGATGTGTGGGTCCAGTGTCAATGTTACCACCACAATGTGCTGCAACCACAATAATAACACCTTGACCTGGTCACGTCGCCTTCATCCTGTGTGGAAACAGCCTTGAGTTTGTAGAAAGAAAATCTTGAACAGTTTTCACATTAAGTTGCTTGATGTTATTTTTAGGTTGCACTAACCATACAAGAAGTCTAATATGTTGGAAATGTTAGCTGTCATACCTGCTCTAAAGACAAAGACATGGGCTCAGTATAGGTTGGTACTTTAAGGACTCTTTTGTTTTTAACATTTCAGAAAACCTATGATCTGTAACATCATCAAAATGCAGCACCAACCAAATATATTTAAAGATAAATTCATTTAAACAAAAAAGACAAATAATGTAGGCTGTTTGTTGATGAAAATGACCCATATATTGGCATTTCTGTATATCTGAACAACAAAAGGCTTATTGGCAGAGAGCTGAGTGTCACATATTCAATCAAAAGGGTGCCACAAGATTTTTTTTTTTTAAATTTTCTATAACATATGATGAATCATGATTATTTAATTGTTTTTTCCCATTTTTCAGATGCAAAATGCTGCTACTGGTGTGATCTGTGTTTATGTTGATTTAAAAAGGGACAATTATAAGTAAGAATCCTGTCAGAGGGTGGACAACAGGACATCTTGTCCAAAACAAAACGTTTTGTGAAACAATAAACCTAGAAGAGAATCTGTGTTGTCACCAGAGGAACAGACTGATTTAAAAGCATCATATTGTCAACTTTGCCACTGTTTAAATATTATCCAATACTTAAAAAATGATCACCATACAGAAGCAGCTCGGGATGTATGAACATCTAATTTTTCTGGATTTTTTGGGGGGAAAGCTTCTGCCTAAATAGTGGCTCAACTAAAAAGTGACTTTCCTCCAACTGAAAAGGGATCATATTTTCTATTTGATCAAAGTTGACACGTTACATCCTGATTTGAAAAATAACAGTGGACGGATCTTTTGCTCTCTATATGTCTGCATATGCTCCGTCTTTGATGGAAACAACTAAAAACCCAGGGGATAAAAGTGCTTTGAAGACTAAAACCCCTAGATCATAAAACAATTTGATGAAGAATTTAGAGCCAAGTGTTTTCAATCAGTGCTATTCCAAACAGCTGTGAGTGGATTTTGATTTAAAGAACAGGGATCAATCAAAGTCCAGTTCTCACAGCGCGTTTGTGGCAGAGGATCACTGAACAGAGAACGGAGACTCCAGAAGATCTCAGCAAAAACTGCGTCTTGGTTTGAAAAGGTTTTCGGTGGCGATGGGATATATAGCTCTTTTCTCAGACTCCAGATCATTTGGCTGTTTTTGGTGAGCTGATCCAAATGATCCAGATCCCAGAAAAGAGACAAAAATCCCTCCATTGGTTTCAGGAGCCATTCAGCTTCACTCCTGTTGTCTCTGTGGTAAATATCTTCTTAAAACAGTCCTACAGCTTTAAGCTTGTGTAAATTTAAGTTTGGACATAATTTTAACTTGAAACCTGAAATAGTCATGCTTTGAGCTGTAAGAGCTGGAATAATGTGACAGACAGCCTTGAGGATTAAAGTTTAAAACAAACTGAGATGCTTCTAAATTTGATCCAGAACAGGGGTCTGCAATCTGCGGCTCTGGGGCAACATGTGGCCCTTTGGTTCCTCTGCAGCGGCTCTTTCAGGCTTTGACCAAAACTAAAATAAAACTGAATTTTATTTAAATTATTTCCAACAATGAAAATAACTAGTTTCAGCAGATTTCTCGTCATTTTCAAATATGTGAAGTACAGTACAAATACACGGCGTAAAACATGTGGACTACATCATGCTAATAGTTTGTTAGCCACTTTAAGTCGACTTCGATCACAGTGTGATCTTTCTCTCAAAACTACCAGACTGTTTTGGAATATCTTTAACACAAGCTGCAGAGGAGGAATATGGTGAGGAGCTTTGATACCTTGAAACTTAAATCATATAGAAATATTTACTAATATATGTAGTGAACTAAGCCTAAGGTCAAATCCTGACCTTAAGGACCTTATGGGACAGAAGCTGTCATTTCATTGATTTGAATCCAGAAATACAGGTTGACCCATCCTGAGACTTTCTTTCTTGAATTAATCAAGTGAAAGAACACTCTCTTTTCTATTATCATTACTATTTTACAAATGTTTGATAATCAAAGTGTTTTAGTTCAAACCATTTTAGATGTTGCAGTGAACTAATCATTTTTAATTAACTGTGAAACATTAATAATGATTTTAATCCTCATGCAAAGTATAAATCATGTTAAGGTCTGTTACAGAGTAATTATGCATTTTCTGATTTTCTGTCTTTGAATGAGCAAGTGTAAGTTGGTCCAAGGTTGGAGTCAAACGCAAACAAGTTGTTGGAACGAACTGTCATGTTTTTAAATCCTCTCAGACGTAAATAGAGAAGCTGGCACCTGTTTTCACCCAACTCGCCTAAATATTCCTCTCGTCTGTCTGAAAAACATTTTCAATCTGTTCCATAACATTCTTGCTGTTTTTCTAACTCCTAGTGACCTCTTACGTCACAAAAACACACCCCTGTCTGGTTGAAACGACCAATCAGGAAACTCCCAAGTGAACCGGAAATAGAGCTCTTTAAATGTTGGTACTTCCTAGTTCAACCCAGTCGAGTTTGGAGTCGAGTCCAGTCAGGTGGAGAGTTTGCAGAGGCCCAGTCGCTTCAGGCTCCTGCTTCAGTCGTTGCAACTCCAGTGCTGGGAAACAGGAAAATCCTGACATGATCCAGAGCTCTTCTGAGTATTGTGGGATTATGACATCTTCCACCTCTGAGTGGAACTCCTGACGGACTCACCACTCATGTGAAGTCCACTCGTGAGGTGAACTTGTGTCGAACAAGTACCGTCACTACTTCGGACGATTCACAGCTGTTCCTACGGAGATGCTGAAAGGGTGCGTTAAATGGAACTTCGTACCAGGGAGACATCTCCAGGTAAAAGAGATTTATACCACCTAAGTGTACCGGGGAAGAAGCTGGGAAAAACCCGGAGAGTGTCGTTCTGATGCCGACACAAACATTTTCCCTCATCCATCTTTTTCTCCCTCTAAACTTCATCTTTCCATCTTTAAAATTCTTCTATCAAGTAGAAATCATTCCAGATATTTTTAGAAGTGTCTGTTGTACAGCTGGAAGTGAGAAAACAATCGCCGTATTGTTTACTCCTTGTAAAACTTGCTAAATTAGCCATGTTGTTATTTTTCATATTTTTGCCAAATTAATGTAAATGTATGATGTTAAAATTTTGATTCTGAAAATAAATGACCACGTTCATTTTGATGGGTCAAAGATAATTAACGTCTCACGTTACATTTTTTATTAAATTCAATGCACGTTCATTATACAGTCCAGAAAAATGAAAGAATCCGTTTAATTTATGAATA
>NC_056502.1:22469839-22472434 GCF_014905685.2 Nematolebias whitei | reverse complement strand
TATATATATATATATATATATAGTCCCTCAATATTTTGTGGTTCGTTTATCATGGACTCGCTCTGTCGTGGTTTTTCAAAATAAGATTGAACATGACACAATTGGCTGATTGATGGATGAGCCATGGGTTGTTTATTTAAAATAAATTATTTTAAATGATTTTGCACTGTGTGTGCAGCCCACAAGTGCAGGGGAAGCTCCCTCCTGCAGCTGATCAGCTGATCTCCTTCTCTGCTGCACACATTTCTCCTGCTGCAGCTTTGTGAAGGGTTAACAGTTTGCTGTCCAGATGCACCGATCAACTTTTGTCTTCCAACTTAAAATTCAAAGTATGTCACATCGTAAGTCATCATAATCGCAAAATAGAAAAGTGTTAAAATATATTTTTTAATTATTTTAGAACTTCTATGTTCAGTTGTTGAAGTGTAATTGATCAAGAAGTACATTTCTGCTCCGTATTGGAGAGCTGCGTTTTTGATGTCCTGCTGCACTTCTTTTCTCTACAATTTAAATTTAAATCCTGTAACATTTTAAATAAACAATCTATGCTGCATGGATCGTTTATTTAAAATGTTACAGTATTTAGATTTAAATTGTTTATTTGAGGAGGGAGATCGGGAGTAACAGGTGATGAGTGTGATTGCAGCCTGGCACATGTCATGACAAAGTTTACTGAACTTGAACAGAACTTGAACTTGGACTACTGTATCCCTACTTCATGGTTTTCACTTATCGCGGGTGATAAATGAGGGACTACTGTCTGCTTGTGGATTATGAGCAGGGTCTTACAGTGAACATTCAGCGTAATAGAGGTTTGGCTGGAACTTTCTTCATTTTCACATTTGACTGTGTAAACTCCTGCATCTTTCCTCGTCACATTCCTGATCTCCAAAGAGTGGTCATCGGACCAGTGGTGGCGCAGATCCTCCCCTGTGCAAAAACACACACACAGACGTTCACACACATGCAGCCTAATAGTAAATTAAGTATTCATTACATGCTCATCAACTGCATGTCCTCTGGCCACTGGTTTCTAAGTGGCATTGAATCCTGCATTATTGATTGGCCTGGCGATATTCCCACATCAAGTCAACAATGGTTTGTGCAAGAGACGTTTTCTGTGTAACAGCACCCAAAACACAAGAGGTGTATTTCATCATTTCAAAAAATACTGATATTTTATGGCACAGCCTGCATATAATAGATGTAGAAAGTTAAAAGAAAGAGGGTGTGGGTGCAGCTGAGCTCTGACGACACCGACCTGGAGGAGAAGACAGGTTTAAAGCCATTGTGTTGTATTCAGAGAGACAGCAATCCTCATTTAGACTGCATATATTAGAGCTGTAATGAGAATCACATTTGGCAGGGTCCCATGCTTGCTAACCTGCTATGTTTTATTCAGACCCTGAATGGCAGAGCTGAGTGCTTGTTTTTTGCTGGCTCAGCTCAACTAGAAGCTACTTTATAGAGTCATCACACAGCTCTACATCACCTCTGACCAATGTCTCCCTGCGGTGCAGCCAAATGCAGGAGATCTCCTCGGGGTTAGCAGAGACCAGCAGGGGGATGGTCGCCACATCATCCTCCACTGCCAGGATCACTGTCGGTTGGTCAGGACTGAATTCTGGTGGATCTGACACAGAAGCAGAACAGAAATATGGCTATAGTAAGCTGAATGAGCAAAAGCATGGATGCAAAATCAGGTCCAAAGGAGCTTTGGCAACCAAGAGCAAAGACAAACAGCCCCACCCTAAGAATGAACGCAAGAAGGGATGCTACTGAGAGTCAAACCAGCAGAACGTCAACATTCCACCAATAAATCAGATCTAACCAACTAGCACATGGACAATGTGGGAGTCAGGCAGCACGAGAAGGAGAGGGACAGGCCTTAAAACAATGGCTGTTGTCCAAATGCAGATCTGCACAAACGCACAGTGACATTCCTTCATGCTCGCACACAGCACAGGGCTTTGAAGCAGAGGCTGGCTGCCGCCTGTGAAATGGCATCAAAGGCAAACATGGCCACGCAGCAAAGCAAATGCACAATTAGGACACACTGCCGCAGAGCTCAGCAGACTCACAAGTGCCACAAAGGTTTCCTGTAAACAAACAAACCCCAAAACAACAACAACTGCAAAAGTATCCCAGTAACGTGAATTTCCTCTTTGCCATTAGCAATCGTATTCATCATTTTAAAAAATTGTGCACATACCTTTACTTGGTCATGCATAAATAAGATCGGAGTGGAAGCACCAAGTCAAAAGAAGGAAATAAAGTTGAAGTCAGTTCCTACTTACAAAGGACGTTCAGGTGGTAGAAAGTGTTGGCCCCCTCGGCCAGCGCAGGGCTGTACGCCTGGCAGATCACCTTCTTGTTGTGGTGCTGAGAGCTCAGTTTCAGGGACAGAGTACTGTGGACTGAAACACCACCGTACAGATCTTTGTGGGGTTTCTGCTCGACTCCCTGGAACCTGGGAAGCAAATTTCAAGTTTGGATGCTCAGTGAGCCTTATCATCTCACAGAAGGAATCATTTTGAATTGCATTAATTTCTAAAAGTGTTTTTTTTTTTTTTTTTGTCAAAAGTTTGTGACGTT
>NC_056502.1:22466202-22469739 GCF_014905685.2 Nematolebias whitei | reverse complement strand
ACAGTGACCTGGTGCATTTGAGTCACCTGAGTAGGTCATGCTGCACCATCCACACCCCACCCTCCACCCAAATATATAAACAATAATACAATAAAATAACTCAACAAATTAAACAACAATGTCAAATGTGCTAAACAATTATGAGTTAACCTAAACGTTAACTTATGTCAAATGCGTGTTATGTGGGTAAAAGGTACATAAATGTGTATGAATGACTCATCTGAGTCCCGTGAGTTTGAAACTTGAATCAACACAACTCATCTGAGTCCTGAGCATTTCTAAAGATTTAGCTGTTTTTTTTACAACTAGTCTTCTAACTTGTGGACTTGGAAGCTGTTTGTCAGATGACTGTAGGACCCAGGTTCATTGAGACCTGGGACTCGTGAGTCCTGATTCAGTAGAAGAATTTGAATCATTAACTCGGATGAGTAAGTTCTAGTGGTAACAGGCGAGAGTTATTCCCAACACACACTCTGAGCACAAACAGATGTAAGATTTTTGTTTGAAACTTTGGTGCTACTGTAAGAAACAAGCTTGTCTGTCTGTTAGCAAAATATATTTAGGAAATCACTGGATGAATTTGAATAAATCTTTCAGTAATAATGTGCATATACAACTTTTAATGTTTGGAGTCAATCTGATTTAAGACTCCCACCACAGCCAATGAACCTGAATAAAACCAAAAATGACTTCAACGTATATATTTTTTTATCATAATGGGCAACGTTTGATGTGTTAGTAGCTACAAGTGGTTCACATCACATATTCTGATCCCTGGCAGATTATACCCGATCACTGTTGAAAACTTTACCATACGGCATCGAACACAGCTTAATCCTTTAAAAATGTTACTTTTATTTTGTTCTGTTGTTGCACTTCAGAGCCTTTAGAGCTCACTATGAAGACAAACCTTAATGAGCCCACGCTCCAGGAGATTTCGGCCTTCGGGTTACTGCTTCCAGACAGACAGTCCAGCCTCAGCACATCACCCTGACGAAACACGTCCTTACTGGTTGTAATCTTCATACTCACTGCGGTAACTGGAAAAAAGAGGATTAAACAAGAAAAAAAAATCTATCATTGACGCGTATTTTATATCAATATAAAACCCCACGGTTAGAAATCACTGAATGTAGATTTATCAATTTACCTAATATTAGTATTAATATGCATGCCTCAGCTCAATGTGAGGGATAAAGGTCAAGTGGTATTTATGCTCCAGAGCTGCAGTCTTACTCACAGTGAACCAGGAGCTTTGTGCGTGCGGAGATGGTCTTCTTTGCATCGTTCGTGGCGTCGCAGCGGTAGGCAGCCATGTTGTCACTGGCCGTCAGGACCAGGCTGAGGACACGAGCTACGGCCATATGAGAGGACGTCTGCGGTTGTGCGTAAAACACCTCCTTGTCATTCTAAAGCATGAATCATTGATCAGTGCATGTGCGCCTGACGGGCGTCGCAGCTCACAGACAAAATCTCTCACTTTGAACCAGGTCAGTTTTGCAGCAGGGTTCCCTCCAGTTGAGTGACACACAAGGGTGACCCTGGTCCCCGAGTGAAGGGGCGTGTCTTCAGGTGGCGAGTCGAGCCATACTTTTTGAGGTGGATCTGTTGTAAAAAAAAAAAGATGAACACGTTTGTACCAACTAAGCATTAATTTCCTATACTAGTACTAGGAATTACATTTTAAAACGATTTGTAAAAAAGTCAACTTCAAAAGGATAGTTCGGATATTTTTGAAGTGGGGATTAATGGAAAGATTACAAACAGTTATTATCTTACCTGCTGTAGATAGCGCTCTGACTGGCTAAGTATAAATTAATAAAGCTTAATTCAGACTTAACTGACAAGTCACAGGCTAGTCTGAACAGGGCCAAGCCAAAAGTAGACTGAAATCCTACATCAAAAGTTTCAGTGCATTTCATGATTTGCATAAAACTTATACATGATCATTACATTCCAGTAGGTTTTCTTTTGTACTACTGCAGGAGGTACCCTACAGCTGCTGCTGCTGGTATTTCTGCTATAGCAAATGACTCAGTAAATTTATGTCAAAAGTATTTTAATGCAAAACTGACTGCAGTGTAAAGGTTTATAAAATACAGTCTGCATGAGCAGATAAGTTGTTTTCTAGAACAGGTAAGATAATAATTAATCATATTTCCACAGACCAATATTCTAAAAGCTTGGAATTATAGCTTTGAGCAGAAAAAAGCCAAATTTAAAATATGTGCATTTAAATCCTTATGAAGTTGAACACATAACTTTCATTTTGCAAAGTCACATCGTAACTTGAGTGACTTGTTTATTACCAGTTGTGTGAAGTGATTTTCGATTTGTAATACTCAAACATCATAAAGTTTGTGCTCGTCTTTGTTCACTATTTTTGAAACACCCAGTCGTTTACAATACAACTTTATTTATAAAGCACTTTAAAAACAGCACCAGTGGCCCAAGTGCTGCACACTGACACATAAAAGCAAGCATAAAAACTATAAAATCAATCAAAACCGTAAAAGTAATGAACTGTTAAAATCATAAAAAACAGTAAAAACAATAAAAATAAATACATTTGAAACCAACATTTCAATCTGAGTTAAAAGCCCAGGAGGAAAAAAATGTGTACTTAATAAAACATTAATAAAACATAATAAAAACTTAAACATCTTCTTTAAAACAGTTGTTTTTTAATAAAACCTTTCCATTTGTCTGTTGGTTCATTCCTAACTGAACCCTCGAGATGTGCGACAGCTGTGTGTAAGTTACAACGGAGCGTCGAAAAACCTCCCGTGAGCTAAACTTCTGTTCAACATCTGTCATGAACTGGACTGCCAGAAGTGAGCACAAAACCAGTACAAGCTGAGCGCCTTTGTGCAGATCTAAAGTCGCTGTGAAAATGAGTTTAGAACAACCAGAGAATTTATAAGGCAGTATTTAGATTTTATTTTTTTCTGGAAAAAAAGAATGCCGGCAAGCAAAACATTAAATTAAATAAAAAGATGAAGCATCAGCAACAAGTCCAAAATCTGTGATTGTATGGAGCTTTGACAGCGGCCTCTGCTGAGTTTCTGTGGAGCTTTATTTACATTGTTGTGAACTAAAAATGCATAAACACATTTTTAACACAACATGGAGAAAATAATATAGACTTTCACTGAATCAGCATTTCTGTTGTCCTGAATGGAGCTCTAATTGTTTTTTAGAGAAATGAAAATAAGAAATGACAACAATGCCACATGAAGAAGCAATGTTCCATCCATCCATCTGTCCATCTGTCCATCCATCCATCCATCCATCCATCTGTCCATCCATCCATCCATCCATCTGTCCATCTGTCCATCCATCCATCCATCCATCTGTCCATCTGTCCGTCTGTCCGTCTGTCCATCCATCCATCCATCCATCCGTCCATCCATCTGTCCATCTGTCCGTCTGTCCATCCATCCATCCATCCATCTGTCCATCCATCCATTCATCCATCCATCCATCCATCCATCCATCCATCCATCCATCCATCCATCCATCCATCTGTCCATCCAT
>NC_056502.1:22458274-22466102 GCF_014905685.2 Nematolebias whitei | reverse complement strand
TCCATCCATCTGTCCATCTGTCTGTCCATCCATCCATCCGTCCATCCATCCATCCATCCATCCATCCATCCATCCATCCATCCATCCATCCATCCATCCATCCATCCATCCATCCATCCATCTGCAGGTGCTTATCTCCAGGTCAATGAAGAGAGAAAGGGAAACAGGTCACCAGTCCATCACACAGTCACATAGAGACAAAAAGCCATTCGTATTCTCACCTGGAAACAATTTAGAATGGAAAATTAACCTAAAATGCACGTTTTTTTAAATCTGCCGAAGGAGACCAGTGTATCCAGAGAAAACCGCCATGTCCTGGGAGAACATGCGAACTCCTCCATGGAAAGTCCAGCTAGGTGTCAAACCTTCTTACAGCAATAATAACCATCAGCATCATCAAACACACTGGTTTAACCTTTATTGTTAAGTTGTCTTCTTGGTTTGTTTCAGATAAATAAATAATAAAAAAGATATTCATTAATTAAGAAACCAAAGCAGCTAAGGAGATAATTTAAATATAGTGAGTCCAGCCTGGGCAGCACGGTGGCGCAACTGGTAGAGCTGCTGCCTCTCAGCGAGCAGGTCCCTGGTTCAAACCCCGGTCCAGGGGCCTTCTGGGTGGAGTTTGCATGTTCTCTCCGTGCATGCGTGGGTTTTCTCCGGGTACTCCGGTTTCCTCCCACAGACCAAAAACATGCATGTTAGGCTGATTGGTAACTCTAAATTGTCCCTAGGTGTGAGTGAGAGAGTGAATGGTTGTTTGTCTCGTTTGTCTCTATGTGGCCCTGTGATGGACTTGCGACCCGCCCAGGGTGTACCCCGCCCCTCGCACAGTGATTGCTGGACATGGGCACCAGCGACCCCCGTGACCCAAAATGGAATAAACGGGTAAAGAAAAGGGATGGATGGATGGATGAGTCCAGCCTGTTTGTGATGGAATAAAAACCCCAATGCCTTTTTTCTTTTTCGTTTTTTGTTTTTCATTTTGTGTAAGAGAAAAGTCGTCTCACTTACAAAACACAATTATTTGAGCCGTTTCCACTTTGGAAGAGCGCGTGCCATTGTTAAAAGCCTCGCAGGTCAGCTTCAGTCCATTTTCCTCCCGGGAGACCTGGTGGGTCATATTAGACGTGGCTGTCATCCCTCCGTTGTCTCCCTGCAGACACGGAGCACACACGACAGTTTAGTCAGGGGTAAAGACTGAATTGGTCTGGCAGCATCCTCAGCTGTGGAGGAGGGAGGAAGAATAAAAAGCTCACTGGTTTGTCTTGGTGAATACAGATGGCAAATTAGCTGCTGTAATAACTGATGTTGTGCACAGTCTGAGATAAATAAGCATATTCATCTGATTCTCCTGCTTTGCTCCCTTTGTTATAAATTGGGCACAGTGTCATTTTGCACCTGCCTGATAGTGGTCATGCCTATGCAGCACATCTGGTTATTAAAGCCATTATTGTGGTGATTACGGTAAAAGCCAGAGTCAGGACGACTAACAAAGACACCGAAACAGGAGCGTCAGTCTTCATTAACTTCCCACTGTTTCACATGCATTAAAGCTCACACGCAGCCCACTGAGTGCCTCGCACAAGATCAAATGGAAGCGCCGCTGCCAGGTGAATAAAGAGCTTGTTTAATAATACTCATCTTCTGTGTCAGCTTTTATTCACTTTGATCTTATTAACGTATACAAAAGAGAAGAATAGCTGCAGAAATACGGGGGTTTTTTTTGGAATGGGCTGACTCATTTCCAAATGTGCAGCAGGCCCATTCAGGGCCAGCTCGTGGCCAGGGTCTGCACTGCTCATGTGGCTTTCATCAGTCAGGGCTCGTGTGAGGTCAAATTTCATGATGAGGATTATTTTACATCGGCACGACGCATTTTAAAACTTTTTTTTTTTGGTTACCCACGAGGGATCTAGATTTGACAGAAAAAGTTGTTTTGAACACCAGCACCTTTTAGCTGCTGTTTACAAAACAAAAGAACACACTCAACCCTTTTTTTTTAGCATTCTGTTAACAGAGGCACCTTGAGAAAATTTTTATTTTTATTTTATTGTTGCCAGATGGGGTTAATTTTGGGGTTGCACACATAAACAAAATAAATACATAAATTAATATAACAGTTTCTGAAGTTTTAACATGATGTCATTTGTAGGGTTTAAAAAAAGAAAAATGCTAAATTGATCTTCTTACATTTACTAATGAGCATTCTTAAAGTCCATCCATCCATCCATCCATACATCCATCCATCCATACATACATACATCCATACATACATACATCCATCCATCCATACATACATCCATCCATACTTTATCTTTACCCGCTTCTTCCTTTTCAAGTCACGGGGTCACTGGTGCCCATGTCCAGCCATCACTGTGTGGGAGGCAGGGGACACCCTGGACAGGTCTCCAGTCCATCACAAAGACAAACGAGACAAACAACCATTCACTCTGTCACTCACACCTAGGTACAATACAGAGTTACCAGTCAGACTAACATGCATGTTTTTGGTCTGTGGGAGGAAACTGGAGTAACCGGAGAAAACCCACGCATGCACGGAGAGAACATGCAAACTGCACCCAGAAAGTTTTCTCGTCTGGGATTTGAACCGGTGTGATGAGTTCGCTCAGAGGCGGCAGCTCTACCAACTGTGCCACCGTGCTGCCCATGCTTAAAGTCAGTATTTTGTATTGCACTGTGGTCTAGATATGTTCATGCCTACTTCTTGTTCGTTTAAATGCACTTACTCTAAACCATGTTCTTATCTACTTGTGTTTTAGCGGTGTTCTGAGGTCATTCAGACACATGACCTTGAGGACATTTCACTCTCGCAGTATAAAATACCAATACAGTAGTCTCCTGATACATGCTCAATAATCCAGGTAGAAAAATCCAAAAAACTTTTTTGGAATACAGTAGTCCCTCGGTACTTTGCAGGTTGATTTTCGTGGACTCACTGTTTTGTGGGTTTTCAATGTTAAGACTGTACATAACACACGATTGGCTGATTGATGGAAGGTGACCAACCAGAGCATTGTGCTCTGTATCCAGGGAGCTGATTGGCTCAGTAACCATAGCATCAGTCTGTCTGTTCTCTTTCGCTGTGATCTTTTACAGCGTTTAAGAACATTGAAAGAGTGTGGGGAGGGAAGGGCTTTAAAATGTATATAAATACAAAAATAAATATAACGGCCTTACTTCGCGGATTTTTGCCTATTGTGAGGATATCTGGAATGTAACCCCCATTAATCGAGGGACTACTGTAAAACTATTTTAAAAATACATTTGTGTGTAAAAGTCAATAAAAATCAAGTGTGAAGGACCAAAAGACCTAAGATGAACAACAGTCTTGAATACAAGAGGTAGCTGTGAATGTGTTTGTGGTATGGGATCTCATTGCTTATGAGTAACTGTTTAAAGATCAATTGGAGAGCATTAACTTCTGATAAGGCCTACTTTGAATTTTTATTTTGCAGTTAATATTGCTAACTGAGAACAGCACTGTCACTGCTGCCTAGCATGCCAAAGTTAGTTACCATGCTAAGTTTTAGCTCAGTATAAATTGAAAGAGGGGGCTGTGGTAGCTCGGCGGTCAGTTCCAGTTTTATACTCATAAATGGTAAATGGACTGTACTTATATAGCGCCTTTCTATCTTGTCAAGACACTCAAAACGCTTTACACAACAATCTGTGTCATAATTTACCCATTCATACAACACTCTACTAGATCTCTAATTGAACAAATCATTCTAAAGAGACTAATCAGAGCATTAGATCACATTCATACACTGATGGGACACACATTGGAGGCTATGAGGGGTTCAGTGTCTTTTCCAGGGACACTTCAGCATGTGGCTGCTGGTGGAATCGAACCCCCAACTCTCGCATTGGAGGATGATGCTCTAACCACTCAGCCACAGCCGCTACAATAAGGCTGCAGGTTTGAGTCCAGGTTATGTCAGTAAGTACGATCGGAGTAAAACATGCCAAATCTTGCATGTGGGTTTACTCGTTGTGATGACCCCTGCAGAAGGAGCAGCTGAAAGAAAATAAAACAATCTATAGAACTGAACGAATTATAACCAATTTTGTGTTTATCAAGGATGGTTGACTGGTGACAATTTCGACTTTAGAGGCTAATCACTTTTAGATTCAGTGACTATTTCCAGAGAGTTTCATTAAAACTTGTAGAGTTGTTCAACATATTTTCTCAACAGACAGCTTGTACACAACTGCCTGGTCAGGAAGGGCCAGTGGATTAAGTCAACAAATTTATAGGAGTTGGGGATGGGAGTGTGTCGCATTGGCCCTCCTTTGGTGGCACCCCGTCTGTTAAAACTGACTAGTCACCTGATTTAATGCATGGCTGACTTAAATGTTTTCTACTTGCTTTGATAAAATCCAACTGTGTTTAATTTGTGTGTAGTGAAGCCCAACCTGTTCCACCGTGAGGAAGGTGTTGTTGAGCTCCTTGGATCCCAACCACCAGCGGATGTGGACAGGCGGATTACTCGAAGTAGCGCAGCATTTCAGAGTCAACTTCTGCCCCTCGACAGCTTCCAGCGAACCCGACAGCTTCAGCTCTGTGGGATCGACTGATGAAAGCGCACACGTTCACAAGCAAACATGCAAAGACAAGTCGGGAAAATATATAAATAAATGAAATGTGGCTCTGCGAATAGCACATTCAACAGCTACCTATTCTGATCACAGCAGCAGATCAACTATTTTAGGATGTGAAACACAGAGCTGTATCAAGGGTGAGAGCGAGAATCACTTTGAGTGGCAACTTGTTTTCTCTGGGGTGGGGGTGGGCGAGTTTTCATTGTGGTTTCTAAAGTCAGCTTCGTTTTAACCAGAGGGGGAGACAGGGTACAATAGCTGCAGGCGACGCGATGCAGATGTAGAACAAAACCTTCAGGGAAATTCAAAGGATGGGGACTGTGTGGCAGGTTGCAGTGAAGGATGGGGGGTGGGGGGGTCATGTGTGCAACTCCTCTCTACATTTGTGTTCATGTAACAATCGAGACTCCTAGAGTCCCGTACGGCAATATAAGCATATTCATCTTTCACCGGGAGAACCTATTCTGTGCCGTGCAGTGCCAGCTCATTTTCTGCATCCTTGAAAGGAGGATTTAAAGGTTTGGGACCAAAACCTGTTGGAGGAACTGGTGGTGCAACTTCAGCCACATTGACACAACTTGAAGAGGAGACTTCTGGAAAGGTTCCTCTCATTTTAATAAAAAAAAAAAATCTGTATTAGTCTTGAAATATTTGAAGCTCTGATTGGTGCTCTCTGGCCCACCAATTGAAATCAGGCTGCTGCTACATTCAGTGTACCAAGGCTGATTAATATTAACTCTTCGTTTGTTATATTTTTGCTGAAATAAACATATTCAGCGAGGAAAATATAAATTAATGACTGCAATGTTACTTTTGCTTAAAGTTTAGTCTTTAGTGCCTCAGGTTTGTGCAACACAGCAATTCAGCTGAATTAATGTAAAAGCTTTAAAAGAGGTTTTAGTGATCCAAGTCTGGAGGCAGTCTGAAACATCAGCTGCTTTAATAACCATAACTTTCATTAATGATATTAACTTTATTGAGTCCATATATGGATTAATCCATAATCAGCCAGCTCTACCAGTGCTTTGTGTCTGTAGATGTGTGTTTCAGCTCTGTAAGATATATTCTGTGTTGTTTTTAACTTACAGAGCACGGTTATTTTACGGGTGACGGACAGAGGAGACGTAAAGATCACGTTGGCACTTTCGCAGCACAGCTCTGCCTGGTTGTCTTCAGGGGTGATTTTCAATTTTAGGATACTTCTGGACTTCTGCATCACAATGTCATAAGATGTGGAAAGGACTTCTCCATTCTGAAAAATGAATAAAAGCATAAAAATCAAATGATAGTGACACATTTTAATATTTACAACATCCCACAGAGTTCAGTTATTTAGGAATGGAGTAAAACAATTGTGTGGGATACTTAAAGTAATATAGTAGTTCAGATCTTGTGAAGTAGTTTAGTAAAACAACATTTTTTTTAAATAAAAAAGTAAGATATTTTATGTTGTAAATAGTTCTTTGGACAACCTCAGTTTGAAAATAAATAAAGATTAATTCTGACCAGAGTGATTAATTACTGGCTAGTCCAAGGGAGACAAAAGTGGATTGCTAATGGCTTAAAAATATTTTAATCTTCCAAATTTCACAGTGTTTCATGCAAACATTGTTTTACAAACCTTTACATCACTATCAGTTTCACATTATGTTTATTCCAAATAAAAATATTATGATATTCCTGCAAGAAGTGGCTCGAACAACTCTGGAAGTGCTACAACCAGATACTGCTGGCTGCATGGCAAAACAGCGGTTAAAGCTACTTCCTCACAACAAGAAGGTTGCAGGATATCCGTAAATAATGACCTCAACACACCGCTTGCACTCCAGAAATACAGGAATTGAACAGAGAAGGGTTCAAGACAGGATTTTGATGCCTGCAATAACTCAGTGACTATTTTATGAAAAACGTCTTGTGAAAGTTTGAAACATGTCCAAAATTCCTGTGACTCAATTTCCAGGCCCTGTGGCTCTCCTAAGAAAAGTGAGAACCACCACGAATGTCTAGCAACATTTTGGAAACTCTCTGGTGAATGTTGTAGACCAGGGATGTCAAACTCATTTACGGGGCCAAAATTAAAACCTTTTTCAAACTAAGGGTCAATTTCAGAAACTACATAAACTCAAATCAAATACACAGTAAAATCCTGAGTGTCAAATAAGCAGTGTCAGAGCATGTGAACTCTATAAGAGTCAATTCAACAACAGTGAGTGTAAAATGCCTCTCTAAGTACTGCAGTGTTGGTGAAAATATTCAGAGTTAAAATAGATTTTTTTTAAACAACTCTTTACAGTGAAACTTGTCAAACGTTAAAGGAAATCCACTCTCTTGGAGTTCATATAACACCATAATCCAGTGTTGATGAAAGTTCTCCAAACTGAGTGTAAAAAAGTACTCTGATAAGCTCCGCCCCCTTCCACCTCGTGCTAGACTGACCAGAATTTTCTCCGCGCCATTTTAAACTTCTCCATCTTGCTGGAAAAATCACGGTAAGCTTCCTTAATTTTCCAATTGTTCTGAATTTTTAACTGTCATTATAGTTACAGCAGCATATTAAAATAACCTGATGCTTCAGACAGAACTTGTTTTAGAAAAAAAAATGCTTTTCACGTGACAAATGTGAAGAGTTGTAAGCTTTCAAACTGTTATCCTATTTAGCATTAAATAAGGATAGAATTCTAAACATAATAACAAGTCACAAGAGCTAATAACTTTTAAATTTGGATACCAACATTGATATACTTGTAAAACAGATTCAAGAAATTTTTGTATTGAACTTTTTTTTAATTATTATTTTATTGAAGAAAGTACATTTACTTTTAAAATCCAGTGTTTGGTCAGGATAAATTTTCTTTCTCATTGTGCTGTACATACATAATTATTTTTTATAATACATCTTACACCATTAGGTTGGGACGTATTCTTTATGCTAATTTTTTTAATTTAATGTCCACCTCAGTGTTTCCACTAGTTAATTTACCATGGCGGGGTGCTCATCTCATCTATGATTTTACTTGACTGGGCAGGGGCCTTCAACATGAGGGAAGAGGCATCGTTGGCCTTTTAGCTAGAGCACCTGTATTGCACGCTATGAGCGCGCTGCTAGGTTAGCGTGACATGTTAGAGTTGTGCGCAGTTTGTACAGACAGTTTTTGAGTGTGTGTGTGTGTGTGTGTGTGGGGGGGGGGGGGGGGGGGGGGGG
>NC_056502.1:22453402-22458174 GCF_014905685.2 Nematolebias whitei | reverse complement strand
TCTACAAAGCTAATTGAACAAATCATTCTAAAGAGACTAATCAGAGCTTTAGATCACATTCATACACTGATGGGACACATCAGAGGCAATGAGGGGTTCGGTGTCTTGCCCAGGGACAATTCGACATGTGACTGCTGGTGAATTCAAACCCCCAACTCTCGCATTGGAGGACGACTGCTCTATCCACTCAGCCACAGCCGCCCAAATGTATAATATCATAATATTCTGCCAGAATACCCAGGTGATGCAAAGGTGATGGCCAAGTAAAGGTTTTATAGCCTTAACATTAATCACTGGCGGCACAGTGGGGCAGTTGGTAGAGCTGCTGCCTCTCAGCGAGAAGGTCGCCGCTTCAAATCCCGGACTGGGGTCTCTCCGGGTGGAGTTTGCATGTTATCTCAGTGCATGCATGGGTTTCCTTTCCTCCCACAGTCCAAAGACATGCATGTTAGACTGATTGGTAACTCTAAATTGTCCCTAGGTGTGAGTGAGAGAGTGAATGGTTGTTTGTCTTGTTTGTTTATATGTGTCCCTATGATGGACTGGAGACCTGTCCAGGGTGTCCTCTGCCTCTCACACAGTAATAGCTGGATATGGGCACCAGTGACCCCCGTGACCCGAAAAGGAAGAAGCGGGTAAATATAATGGATGGATGGATGGATGGATGGATGGATGGATGGATGGATGGATGGATGGATGGATGGATGGATGGATGGATGGATAAATCATTATGAAATTTTAGAGACAGTGTTGTTTGCATGTTGTCATGAACTCCCGCTGTATCTTCTGCAAATTTTACAATATGACAGCCTAGATTGGTTGGTGTTCAGTTATACTTTAGCAGAGTGAACGGGGGGGGGGGGGGGGGGCGCTCAACACACAGCCCTGGGGGGAGCCAATGCTGAGGGTTATGGTGGAAGAGGACAAGTTGTGGATCTTCACAGACTGTGGTCTGTTGGTTAAGAAGACAGATGAGGGTTGGAACGTAGACAGAGCAGTAGGAGAGGACGCTTGAGGAGAGGACGTTGGCGCTGTATGTTCGCCGCTTCTCCACGTAAAAAAAATCATTATTCTGTTGCCATGTTAGTGGACATCTATCTGGACTTCTTTGTTCAGTGGTTTGTCAATCAGTATGGACAGCTTAATTAGCACTCCCAGAAGAATAGCACTTTGAGATTTTTGTTAATGTAAAGTGCATTACAAATTAAATTTATTATTATTATTATTATTATTAAGTCTAGGACCCACTTGCATAGAGAGGGACTTATTCCTAGTGTGATTAGTTTATCCATCAGGCACATTGTTTGGCGCATTGTTTTGTACTATTAGTGCTTAGTGTATTCTTCGTTTAGTGTATTCTTCGTTTAGCATATTTCTTAGTTCATGGCTTGGCTCTTACCACTGTTTTTCTTTACAATTTGTATTTTTGTTTGATGTAACTGGGACCCTATGTACATAGTTTTGTTCCACCTCATGTACCACATGTGATGTGAATAACAATAAAAAACACTGAATCCTTGAATGACCCAACTTTTAACTGCTCTTCCCTCTGTAGCAGCATTCTGCCTGAGAGATTGCTCCATCTATTCGGGTGACCAAAATAAATTAATTTGCTTATCAAATTATCCCAGAAGCCCAAAATTGGTCACCATTTTCTGACCATGATGGACAAACAGTGTCTGTATATAAAGCCATACTTTAGAAAAAAAAGCTGAACAAATTTAGCTGAATACTGAGAAAAGGGACTTCTTTTTAGTTAGATAGACTTTCTGTGGTCACAAGTACCTTGGCAGCCTTTAACAATCTAGACTTGCGGCCTGTTCACGGTGTACCCCGCCTCGCTCACAGCGACTACTGGAGATAAGCGCCAGCTGCACCGCGACCTGTAAAGGAAAAGCAGGTAAAAAAATGGATGGATGGATGGATGAATCTTTTCACATTTGATTTAGAAACTTGACACTGCATGGAAACTTACTGTGTGTAAACGCCCTCTCAGGGCTTAAATTCCTCCAGGGACTGAACTAATTTCCGGCTGTCACATATCTCACAGTAGAATTTTAGACGTGAGTTAAAAATGTGAGAAATTGTTTGCTTAGAACTTACACAGACCTGTCTGCATGCTTATTTAGCTACCTATTTAGATGTTTTGTTCCTTGTTTACGTTGATGTGCTGAAGAGGAAGCTGTCACTTGTTTCGTAAATTATTTTATTTGCATCTAAGTGACATTCTCCTGTACACTGATTTTAGCCTTGATTTGCTGTAAGACTGGAATTCCCATACAGGCTGAAAAGGAGTTTCTTAGACAGATTTGACCAGTTTCAAACTATTCACCCATTCTGTTTTTTTTATTTTCATTCCTTCTTTAAGCAATGACTATAAAGAACTTTGACTCTCATTCATTTATTTTCTAAATTATTCCTGTTCACTTCATAACTGTGAGTTAGGGGTTGGAGCCTCACAGTCCAGGTGGTGGGTTACCTGCCAGAGAGCTCACCAGAATTTTACGACTGTGCACTGCTGAAGACCTTCAGCAACTAAAGGCAAGATTATGTCAATAAAGCCACTACCTTTTGTGCAGGAGATTCAAAAATATGTAACCATGCTTGGAGAATAATAAGTTTTACAAAATTATTCTATCCATAATTAATCTGTTTTATTAGAAGTGTTTGTTATGTCTTCATTTGATAGAAGAAGCAGCAAGGCAAGGATCTTTTCTATTGTCATTGTTTCAGTTGATAAGATTTGGGAGATATTATGTGGCAAATCAACTGTTTGAATTTGGTCACATCTGACCAAATCACCTTCTTCCATGTTTGCAGTTTACCACGATCCATGTTCAGGACACAACTAATAGCAATTCTTATGGCTTTCTTCCTATCCGTTCCATAAAAGCCATATTTGTGGTTTGTACAACCAGTAGTTATCCTGTTCAACAGATGTGTCCACCAGAGATGTGGATCTCTGCAGGGGCAGTTTACTGGTCATGTATTGGGTTTATTCTCTCCTTGCTTGACTGGTCAGTTTAGGAGTAAGACAATGTCTTAGTAGTTGTGCTATAATATTTTCATTATAAGGTGATGGGTTGAACAAAGCTCTGTGAGATGTTCAAAGATTAGCAGGGCTTAATTCAAAAATTTCTGGGGGAGGACCCCCAGACCCACCCACCACCCACCCACCACAACCCCCTCTCCCCCGGCCTACTTGCTATTTGCATTCCAGCATCAATCAGTTTACAAACTAAGCCCTAAAGAGAAGGATATTGTTTTAAAAACTAACCATGCTTTTAACTATTCAACAGCTTTACTCTTGATCTGTCAGATGTGATTCTTGGTCTTCATGATGCTGGTTGAGCTTTTTTTTTTTTTAGACAAACCTCTGATGCCTTCCCAGCATAGCTATGTGTCTAAGTCTGTACTGAGGTTACCCACTGTCAATTAAATTACTTCTGAAAACAAATGGTCACACTGGACTTTAGTCAGCGGTATCAGATTTAGCCTTCAGAGTGTTATTTGAAAAATAAAATAAAAATCTAAAGTGTTATTTTCCTTCTACTTCATAAGTATGTGCTACTTTGTCATAAAATTCTAAACTTAATACTTTTAAGTATGTGGTTGTGACAAAAAGTGGAAAAATTCAAGGTGTATGAGTACTTTTTAAGGCACTGTTAGAAGTTAATGGATCACTGATGTGGGTTTTTTTTTTCCAGCTAATTTTCCTTCTAGCCTTGTGACACATACCCTACTCTATTTGCAGACAAAGAGGTTGTTGTCACTTTTAGACAGCCTAATTTGACAGAAATTTAAATTCCTGCCTCCAATGAAAAATTTGAGTCTTGTACCTGTGCAGTTGTGATGACAGAAACTGCCTGGGCTGCCTGTAGCGCACACAGATGTCACAGTAACCCAATTTTGGGTTTCATAAAGCGCTCTCATGTTGTGAAGGCTCTGGATGCCTCAAACACTAGAGGAGGATTGTCATATTGTGTGTCAAACATTGCATAACCAATGACATGCACAGTTGCCATCTAAACACAGGCATATGACTCTGCAACACCCTGTCTCATCCTTCACTGTGTCGATCTGGACAAGGGGTTCTTCATGCATAGGCTGCCATTAATACCAGAGCAGTGACAGTGACAGCTGTGTTTGGAGTGTGGTACTGTAACTTGGAGGTGTGGACTGATGACAAGTAAGTAAGTAAGTGCCATGTGTTGTCATCATTGTATGTGATGACATTAGTTCTCTGTATTTAACCCATCACACCTGAGATATACCAGGTGGAGCAGCGGGCAGCTATGTAAGCGCTCGGGGAGCAATTAGAGATTAGGTGTCTTGCTCAAGGACACCACGATGTGTGGGCATGATGGTGAGTTGAACCTGCGACTTTCTGATCCCAAATCTGCTGTCCTACCTATACACCATCTCGGTCCCAAATGGTGTCAATCATTTTCAGCAATAGGCATTCAGATGACCACTTTGTGCAAGTATGGTGCCACCTAAAGGAAATGATCATTCCTGGCATTATTTTAGAGAAACACACCAGTGTTACTTTTGGTATCATGATGTGGGGATTTAAGGAACTCTGAAATAGTTGTTCTCAAACTGGGGTCCCCCAGTTGCTTGAGGGTCTGCAAAAAAAAAAAAAAAAAAACACATTAGTGCCTCATTTAACGCGGGGATCTGTACCCTAAAGCACTGCGAAAAATGAAAAACCGCAAAGTAAGAATAGTAGTACAAGTAGTAAGTAGTAGTTTATTTTAGTATATATATAT
>NC_056502.1:22438682-22450039 GCF_014905685.2 Nematolebias whitei | reverse complement strand
ATATATATAAAGGCATTTTAAACCCTCCCCAAACTCTTGCATTATTCTAAACTATGTTTCTGAACTCTAAACGCTCTAAAAGAGCATAGAATGTCATGATCTCAGCTCTCTGCCACAGCTGCGCTCTCAGCCACGCCCACTTCTCCGCTGACGAACAAAGATCAACAGAGAAGGAAGGAGGAGCTGCAGAAGGAAGTTTTTCCTGCAGCTCTGGGCTGCACACAGGTGCAGCAGGTGCTAACTAATTTAAAATAATTCATTTTAAATAAAAGTTACATGAAAATCGTGCAGCTCATCCATCAGTCATCCAGTTGTGTGTCATGTCCAATGTTATTTTGAAAAACTGTGATAAAGCGAGTCTGCGAAAAACACAAACTGCAACAGAGTGAGGTATTACTGTATATACATTTGCTTTTACAAGCACATAGATGTTTAACAACCTGATAAAATACAAACAAAATGCAGGAAATCACATACTTTATTCAAAATTTTTTGGTGGAGGACCCCCCACCCCACCCCTGGCCTGCCTGCTGTTTGTGTTCCAGCATCAGTCAAATCAAATGAAGCCCTGTTACTTGGTATTACTACTGCTGTTATGATTCTGTTCAGTTTTATGTAAAAATAGATTTCTAAAGTAATTTGAATAATTAGCAATACATGTATTATGTTTATTATTTGAATAGGTAAAGTTTTAAAGTGGTTTTTGATACTGGTCATTTTCTCAAAACTGTAATTTTTGGAAGTTGAAATTAAAAACTTTATTAACTAAGTGGCTTGAATGAAAAATACCCTGTGTTTAAAAATATAAAAATTGTATTAACACTATTAAAGAACAGGTCTTAAGTATTTATGTTACACAAATATTTCCATTGCATTAAAGAGACAAATTGAAGAAGATTATTCAGTGAACATGACGGTTATGAGGGGGTCCCTGAACCCAAAAAGTCTGAGTACCCCTGCTCTTAAAGAACATTGCTCTCAGTGACATCCTGATTCTACATGTCTTGCTGACACTGCAACATGACATAATCTTTCAACAAAACAAAGCCCGTCCACAAGTGGCTCATGTCTGTCCACTCCTAACATCATGTTGAGGTCTTCTCAGCCAGTTTCATAAAACCTTCCTCAAGTCAAACATGTATGTGATTAGATTAAATCCAACCCAGTGTCTTTCTGCTGACTCTCCAGGTCCAGGTTGTGGGCCAACATGCCTCTGGAGACAAGACTGTAAAATTTCACCCCACACCGAGTCACGCTTGAATCTGGGCTCGAGGAGCTGTAACATCTTATTGACATGAGCGAACTCCGTTGTCCATTTGATCTAAACTTTTAACGATTTCACTACCGTCCCATGACCGTTCGACAAAGAGTAGTAAATTCCACTAGTACTCCATTTTGAGACTCAACTTTTAATCGTCTGTAAGTTTTTAAGCTCGGTCGGTGCCACAGCTGAGTTAAATGAGTGACTCGTGAATTTCGTGCACTGCCAAAATCATGACTCATTCATATAATTTCCAAACAAACACATGCCTCACCTCTACCTGTTGCAAATGACTAATCATAAAACCCTTTGCCTTTGTGTTGTTTGTCTGCTCGGTGTTTAGGGAACAGTTGAATAACACACACTGACTCATCTTTCTATAGACTGGGGCAAAATTGTGGATTGAAGTAAGCCAGGAACGACTAAGTTGCTGTAAAGCTCCCACCTTATAGAGTGTCTTTTAGCCTGAGGGACAGAGCTGCACCCTTAACGATACCTGGGGCTGTGCAGGGAGAGGTAGGTATAGCTGGTTCTGCTGGATCAGATGACGTCCACCGAGGAGCTGACTGTTGACTGTTGTTTGATTAGAGTACCACACTGGCCTCTTTGTACCAGTTTCTATAAGTCAGCTTGTTTAAATTTCAGTACTTGGCAACTTTGTGCATGCTGCAAAGATTCTTTTTTGTAAGTGTGTGTTTGTAATTTTACCTGAAATGATGTTGCCTGTCACCTCTTTGACTAGTTCATTATGTACTTAAAATCTGCCCATTTTCCTGAGGGCTCCTACATGAGTGTTCTTCTTGTCAAACATAAGTAATAATGCAGCAATTTGGGAATTTATTTTTACCCATGGAAGCTTTCCACGTTGAGGTTTATCCTGATAGGTATAATTACATTTAATGCAATCTAATTATTCTGTGATTGCAGAATAGCTGCACGTAACGCAGAATCCAGATACCGCTGCTTGTCTGCAGGTGTCTTCTATCAAGACTCCAATTCAGTTGAGTCCATTTCAATGATTATGCTTATTTTCTCTCAGCTAATTATACAATTTGTTAAAGTTTTGTGTCTACAGCCAGTCTTATCAAACACAGGGACGGATGAGGCATGAGGCTTATTTCTACAGTTTTAATAGACAAGAAAATAAAACGCTTGTTACATTATAGTCTAAAGACAGGTCATTTGGGTAATAACTAAATGATTCAAGTGAAAATGGCTGAAGAATAAATATGTGGGCTCCTCCACGCCTGCTGTATATAAAATATGTGTTTGAGATTTGCTTAAATGAACAACAACACTGTATGAAAGAACAGTCAGTCATTTAATAAACATCATTTTTCCATTATAATCAAACATATTTTAACAAAGTCTTCTTAATAAAATAGTGAAGTTCTGAGGAAGGTGTTTCATAAAAGTTGGGGGGTGTATTTTTAGATTTGTTTTTTTAAAGTCACACAGAGAACAGCTAAACTCAAAGAAATGAGCACAAGCCGTCTCAGGTAAGATTATTAATATTTCATACAGTCATTCACAACCGCTCTAAATGGCAAACCTGTGTCTGAGTGTGTGTGTTCATGCCTGTTAGCAAAATATGTCACAAACCACTGAATGGAATTTATTAAAACTCTCAGAGTATAATTCACGATAATAACACAATAATCTGAAACTAATTAACTTTTGAAGTCAACCGAGGCAGATGGATACTAGAACTAGTTGTTCTTTGCAATTCCACAAATATCTATAACTCTGTAATGTGTATGGTTAATGTATTATAACTTTTGGTGTAGCAGCAGCTGAGAGTCATTCCCAGTGCAGACCTATTATCTTTACACATGTACAGTCCCTCGCTACTTCGCGGTTTGACTTTTGCGGAGCTCGCTCTATCGCGGTTTTTCAAAGTAAGATTGGACATGACACACAATTGGCTGACGGATGGATGAGCCACGTGATTGGCATGGCATTGTTTATTTAAAATAAATTATTTAAAATTATTTACCACCTGCTGCATCTATGTGCAGCCCACAGGGGCAAGGAGAAGCTCCCTCCTGCAGCATGTCATGATCTCCGCTCTAAAGCAGAAAAGTGGGCGTGGCCGAGATTGCTGGTAGGTGGCAGAGAGCTGAGATCATGACAGGCAGTGCTCTTTTAGAGCATTTAGAGTTTAGAAACATTGTTTAGAATATTGCAAGAGTGTGGGAAGGGTTTAAAATGCCTTAATATAAAATACTACTTACTACTACTTCTACTTGTACTACTATTCCTATTTTGCAGTTTTATACTTATCGCAGGGGGTCTGAGAACAACCCCCCTCCCCCCCGTGATAAACGAGGGACTACTGTATATACCTGTATATCTATAGATATACTAGTTTAAAATGTGTCATGCATTGTGGTGGGCAATATGTATTCCTTCAAGAAATGTCACTTTCATTGATAAACTTCATTCATTTTCATTTTGATGTATAAAATCAAACAGAATGAGATCTTGGTGTTATGCGGAGATTTATTGATCTGAGCATTTTTAAAAACATCTCATGTCTGTTCAAATTCCAGATTGTTTACATTTGTCCAGTGAGGTGGTAAAAAAAAGTTAGACTTCAGTTTACAGCACAGAGCACAAAAAAAAAAAAAGATGATTATATGACAATTATTTTTTCTTAATTATTTGCGTCACGGTTTAGATTTCTTGAAGGTGTGCTTTGAGATGTCATCAACAATAGTCAGTATCTTATCTGCAGGCGAACACACTCGTTCGAAGAATCCGTAAGAAGTTCACTCAAAGTTTGAGCAAGGCCTGTTCCAAAGCAGATTTTTACTCCTAACACCTCCATTATCAAATATTTCAAATTAAAAATGCTAACCGTTTACAGTTTTATATATTTGACATCAGCTTGTTGTCCATCTAATTATTGCTATGCCCATCAATGCATAACACGCTCTATTTTATAACAAGAGTCACACAGGTTATTACTGGCAGCAGCTCAGAGACTGACAGTCTTCAGAGAAACTAATCAGACACAGACTTCTGTGTAAATAAGCACCTGATGCAAAAAACACAACAGTATATATATATATATATAAATAATTCACATAGACTGATATACAACGTTTGACACTGGAGTTGATTTAATAAGACAGAAAAACCTGTCTTGGAATTAAAGTCAACCACCTGTGTTGGGTTAATACAGACCTGCAGGTGAGACTGCTTTGCTACCATCTTCAAATACAGGAGGTTAATTTCTCTCCATGAGTGCTTCTGGTCATAACTAAATTAACTCTACTTATGTCTGAAATTGTCAACGACTCAGCCACATCACATCAGTTAGCATATTTGACCCCTTTACAGCTAATGGCACTTAAAGGCCACTCTGCTGGATCTCTGATGAGAAAGTGGAAGAACAGCACCGTCTGCTGCATGTGAGTTTATGGCACCAAAAGTCATTTATCACGTGCAGTTTGAAATGTCTATTCAAAACAGTGCAGCAAGCTGATTACAGTTGTCTTGTAATATCTGTATGCATGACATGCTTTTTTATTAGACTGCAACAGATGAACTGCATTTATTTAGCCACTTAAATCACTTAGTCATTTAGCATTTCTTTGACTCGACAGGTTTTACATACAACACAGGCCTTTTTAATCAGACACTTAAATATTTACATACAGATTGTAACAATTAGATGGGTGCAACATGAAAAGAGCATTTTTATGGTCCAGAGGCCTCTTGGCATGTAGAGACATTTGTATCAAACCTTTTGATCCATCAACTTTTTAACAAGCAGATGGCCAATCTTTTCCCAACTCTATAGTTTATTCAGAGTTTGTCCATAATCTAAGTTTACTTATTATGTGGCATGATGCTGCAGTTAAGTGTTGAACCCACATGCAGGCTGAAAACATGGAACTCCAAGAGCAAGTAAATAAAAATATTTATTTAACAATAATGTTGACAGGGCAGCCAAAACCTTATTATTTGGTGGAGGACAGGACAAAGGAGACCAGATCATGCCACCGTGGAAGGAGTAATGCCTGGATGCCCAGGGAGTGAACAGACAAAGTATATATACAGACACTAACGAGGTGAGAGGAGAAACACCTGGCATGATTGGGATTTGGATCAGCTGTGCATGAGGAACAACACAGAGGTCCAGGAAACACAGAAAACAGACTGGTCTCATTATGTTGACATAAAGTTTTCAAATCCTCTGTAGGTTACTATGTTTATCTTTCAGACTCAAAATTCCCACAAAGAGAAAACAAAGTTCTGAAGTATTTTTTGAAATCTACTTAAAGCAATAGTTCAGAGTTTTAGAAGAAGGTGTTTGTGGATAGATTGTGAAGATTCAGTATCTTACATGTTGCAGACAGCTCTTTGAATGACCTCACTTTGGAGGGAACAGAGTTTAAATGAAACTGGATTGACGAGTTCATGGCAAATCCCAATGGGACCAAAGCCCAAATAGGTTCCTACTTTCTTGAAACAAGATCTAATCTCAAGAAATACAGTAATATCCATCCATTATCTTTACCCACTTCTTCCTTTTCAGGTCACGGGGGTCTCTGGTGCCCATGTCAAACAGTCACTGTGCGAGAGGCGGGGACACCTGGACAGGTCTCCAGGCCATCAAGGGACACATGCAGGTGCTGGTCATAAAATTAGGATATCGTTAAAAAAAATGGATTTATTTCAGAAATTCCTTTCAAAAAGTGAAACTTATATGTTATATGAATTCATTACACACATACTGATATATTTCAAATGTTTATTTCTTTTAATGTTGATGATTATAACTGACATCTAATGAAAACCCCAAATTCAGTATCTCAGAAAATTAGAATATTACTTAAGACCAATTAAAAAAAGGATTTTTAGAAATGTTGGCCAACTTTAAAGTATGAACATAAAAAGTATGAGCATGTACAGCATCAATACTTAGTTGTTGCTCCTTTTGCCTGTATTACTGCAGCAATGCGGAGTGGCATGGACTCAATCAGTCTTTGGCACTGCTCAGATGTTATGAGAGCCCAGGTTGCTCTGATAGTGGCCTTAAGCTCTTCTGAATTGTTGGGTCTGGCGTATCACATCTTCCTCTTCATAAAACCCCATAGACTTCCTATGGGAATAAGATCAGGTGAGTTTACTGGCTGATTAAGAACAGGGATACCATGATCCTTAAACCAGGTACTAGTTTTCCTGTTCGAAAATTAAATCTGCATCTCCATAAAATTGGTCAACAGCAGGAAGCATGAAGTGCTCTAAAATTTCCTGGTAGACGGCTGCGTAGACCTTGGACCTCAGAAAACACAGTGGACTAATACCAACAGATGACATGGCACCCCAAACCATCAATGACTGTGGAAACTTGACACTGGACCTCAAGCAACATGGATTCTGTGCCTCTCCTCTCTTCCTCCAGACTCTGGGACCTTGATTTCTAAAGGAAAAGCAAAATTTACTTTCATCAGAGAATGTAACTTTGGACCACTCAGCAGCAGTCCAGTCCTTTTTGTCTTTAGCCCAGGTGAGATGCATCTGACACTGTCTCTTCTTCAAGAGTGACTTGACATAAGAAATGCGACAGATGAAACCCATGTCTTGCATAAGTCTGTGTGTGGAGGTTCTTGAAGTACTGACTCCAGCTGAAGTCCACTCTTTGTGAATCTCCCCAACATTTTGAAATGGGTTTTATTTCACCATCCTCTCCAGGGTGTGGTTATCCCTATTGCTTGTACACTTTTTTCTACCACATCGTTTCCTTCCCTTCGCCTCTCTATTAATGTGCTTGGACACAGAGCTCTGTGAACAGCCAGCTTCTTGAGCAATGACCTTTTGTGTCTTGTGCTCCTTGTGCAAGGTGTCAATGGTCATCTTTTGGACAATTGTCAAGTCAGCAGTTTTCCCCATGATTGTGAAGTCTACAGAATTAGACTGAGACACCATTTAAAGGCCTTTGCAAATGTTTTGAGTTATTTAGCTGATTAGAATGTGGCACCAGGTGTCTTCAATATTGAACCTTTTCACAATATTCTAATTTTCTGAGATACTGAATTTGGGGTTTTAAATAGTTGTCAGTTATAATCATCAACATTAAAAGAAATAAACATTTGAAGTGTATCAGTCTGTGTGTAATGAATGAATATAATATACAAGTTTCACTTTTTGAATGAAATTACTGAAATAAATTAACTTTTTCATCCATCCATCCATCCATCCATCCATCCATCCATTATCTTTACCCGCTTGTTCCATTTTGGGTCACGGGGGTCGCTGGTGCCCATGTCCAGCATTCACTGTGCAAGGAGCGGGGTACACCCTGGACGGGTCGCAAGTCTATCACAGGGCCACATAGAGACAAACGAGACAAACAACGATTCACTCTCTCATTCACACCTAGGGACAATTTAGAGTTACCAATCAGCCTAACATGCATGTTTTTGTTCTATGGAAGGAAACCGGAGTACCCAGAGAAAACCCACGCATGCACGGAGAGAACATGCTAACTCCACCCAGAAAGGCCCCCGGCTGGGATTTGATCTGACAACTTTGCTGAGAGGCAGCAGCTCTACAAACTGAGCGACCATATTGCCAATATGGTAATATTGCTGTCAAAATATTTGTTTTATATGAAATTGACAGTGATATGTAGGGTTACAAAATAATGTCTGCGTGAAACCTTTGAAAAAAATAGTTCTATTAAAAGCTCAGACTACTGATTAGCATATCAGTCTGGCTAGAAATAGTCTAGATTATTCTTAACTTAGGTTGTTCCTAAAGCTGTGTATCTATATACCATTTTCTATAGAACTCTACTTCAAAAGATCTGAATTATCCTTTTAAAATTAAATGAAAAATATTTTCTGAAAGTACAGTACTTTATCTATTGTTGCACTGACAGTTGAGTTTTGGTCTGTTAGTGCTCCTTTGGATGCTTTTAAAACTTCATGACTGTTCAGCTGTGCACAGTTAAATTCCTTGTTTGCACTGACACACAGACGTCTCTATCAGGTCTCACAGTAAAACACATTAATGTAGTATGATCAGGGTGGAGAGAACTTTTGGAAGAGTTGTCATACAGGAGTGTGTTATGACAAAGAGTTGTGGCAGATTGCAAAAAAAGGTCTTTTAAACTGTCTAAAATCACCATATTCCACAATTTCACCAGTAGTCCATCAATCAAATCTTCATGGGCATGTGGACAGGTAGTTTGTCAAGTGTGTGCTAAAATCTACCTTTGCTTCTAAGATCTAGGGGAAAAATCCAAGAAGAAAATCAAGAATCTAAAGAAACAAAGTAACGAAAAGAAAAGAAGAGAATCACCTCACTGATGCCAGAAATGTAGTCAGACTCGGTGAGGGCAGCATCACTCTGAGGAGGTGTGACAGGAAATCGGAAATTCATCAGTAAGAATAAGAAAAAAGATACAAAATCATTGTGCAATCCTGAATTAAAACCTCTGGTGCAGAGCTTAGGGTCTTAGAGTTGTTGAAAGGAAAAATACACTTCCAAGATCATTTCTAAAACTTGATGGTGTCTCTTGCCAAAAGTACCAAGAACAAGCAAATGGTTTGACATTTTACATAAACCAATAAAACCATAATGCTTTAAATTGTTGATGATTTTCTGTATATTATTGTCAATTATTGCAAAAAAGTATCAAACATGAAAATGCTGGATAGCTTTCTGTCTGCTCTGCACCTCAACAGCCTGCCAGCTATTTCTACCACAGCTTATATATTGTTGGAGGTGTCAGCAAATTCAGAAGCTTATGTGAGCAGTTTTATTCTTTAATGTTGATCATTCCCCTTTTCTACTATCAGCCGCCTCTTGCCCACTGAATAGCCATTATGTGTCGTGTGGCACAGCCTGCCCTGCCACCTGTGAGGGCCCATTCATTTCAAATCCCTGAAACCCAGGCTTGTGTGCAGATGTGTCTTTTGCAACCGTGGGTTCATCCTGGATAGTGACACCTGGGTCCTTTTGTCATAGTGTGACTGCACCAATAATGGTGACCGTTGCCACAGCAACCATCCATCTAGGCTAATGAGGGATGCACCAAACGGTGTGTTTGTGACCCTCCCACCCACCAGAGTGATTTAATTTCTTGTGGCACCAATGACTGCTGCTGAAAAGTGCATTTAAATACGAGTCTCCTTTCCATTGGTGTGGTTATGAGTTGCATAGACTCATCAGTGCCACTTACAATAGTTTTATTTAGTTGTTTTAAACATCTATACCTGGATATAACTCGAGTTTATGAATGGACTCAGTTCTTTATGCGCTGGTGAAAAATGTGAACAGATTATTTTGAGTCTACACAGCTCAATCAGAAGACAAATCCCTTTAAGGGGACTAAATGTTTTCAGTTTTAGTGGGGATATCTTGTCAAAAAATTAAGTTTGTGATTTTTGGTTTTATCCAGTTTTTTTTTTTTTTTCTTACCTAATGTTTTGGCTCAAGGTTCCAAGTGGTGGAGGCTGCATCCCAAGCAGAGGAAACAATCACAAAAGATTAGCTTTTAAACATTTTATTGGTAAGTTGAATGTGAATTTTGAAGCCAGCTGTGCCGTCTTTCTCACTAGTACTGCAAACTTTCTTTTATACAGAAAGCAACAATAGTTGGCACAATTTTCTCTTGAAAACAAAAAGTAAAAAGTTTGATGTTTGATTGATTCTGTCCAAAGGCAGCACGGTGGCGCAACTGGTAGAGCTGCTGCCTCTCAGCGAGCAGGTCCTTGGTTCAAACCCCGGTCCAGGGGCCTTTCTGGGTGGAGTTTGCATGTTCTCTCCGTGCATGCGTGGGTTTTCTCTGGGTACTCCGGTTTCCTCCCACAGTCCAAAAACATGCATGTTAGGCTGATTGGTAACTCTAAATTGTCCCTTGGTGTGAGTGAGAGAGTGAATGGTTGTTTGTCTCGTTTGTCTCTATGTGGCCCTGTGATGGACTTGCGACCTGTCCAGGGTGTACCCCGCCCCTCGCACAGTGATTGCTGGACATGGGCACCAGCGACCCCCGTGACCCAAAAATGGAATAAGCGGGTAAAGAAAATGGATGGATGGATGGATGATTCTGTCCACCTTATTCTGAGCCCCCATGCTGGCTTGCCTGAATAATGGGCACAACATCCTTCGCGGACCAGAACCGGTGTTTGATGTGTGAACAGTACGAGCTAATGTAGTTTCTCAGAGCATTGTGGATGTAATTTAAACATGTAGTAACACCACCTCACTCTTAACCCTGATATCAATTGTATTTACACTTTTTAGTAATCATTAATTATTATTTTATGTTTTGTAAAAATGTTGTCTCATTACTAAATCAATATAAGTTGACTGTACTTTTTTACTAAAATATAGAGTGTAATGATCTTGTTAAGCAGAGATTACTAAAGATGTTTTGATTTTGAAATAAAGGGGCGGGGCCTATTCAAACTCTGCCCTGCTGCACATGTTCGGGCAAGTTCCACCACAGCGTTGCTACTACTGTCGGACTTTGAGTGAAAGTGGATTGGTAAGTAACAAATATTTTAGATATTTGTAGACATTTCTCTACGTAAAAGATAGCTGTGCTCCACGTGCAGATGTGACTTAACATTACAGTAACAGCCGACCGTTATCGTAGTTTTGGTAAAGTTGAGGGTTTTGGAGTGGTGAGCGCGAATGCTCAATGGTGTGCTAGGATTTAGTTTAGAGCTTGCTAACTTTCTCAGTTCACAGTTTATTACGGAAAGTTGCTTTAGGAGAGATGTAGGCTGCTGAAAGCAACCTTTATTGCACAAGTTCATACCGAGTGAATCCTGTCTGTGGTATATTTTTTTATCTTTAATGCGCTCCAGTTGTATCAAGTCAGCTAATTTGTATAGTTAGATTAGCTTAACTTCACGTTGCAGCACGTGCTTGTGTTAGCTAGTTCACGTTCTATACGATTACGGTCTGACTGACAATGTAATGGACTTGGTCATTAGCTGGTTTTTAGTAGAGATTAGTTAAATGAGCAATATGTGACAATTGTGTGTGTAAAGTAGTGCAGCAGTTAACAAATAGTTTGGAGACACGTTGAAATCCTGAAGGAGTAAAGAGCTATGGTTGTTGCCAGCTC
>NC_056502.1:22433600-22438582 GCF_014905685.2 Nematolebias whitei | reverse complement strand
GTTATCAAGTTAACACAACTAAACATGTTTAGTTTCTTCTTTGTGTAAAAACTAGAATGGTTTAAGGCAACGGGTTTCCACGCGATTTTCTAGTAAAGTCAACTAGTTCGGGTTAAGAGTGCTGTCAGAGCTCAAACAGGACAATATAATCATACCGCTGCCTGCTGAAGATGAGGGATGGGAGAACGACCTGAAGAAGTGGCCAAAGATTACATCTACTACCATATTTAGCTATGGGGCGGCTGCAGCTGAGTGGTTAGAGCAGTCGTCCTCCAATGCAAGAGTTGGGGGTTCAACTCCACCAGCAGTCACATGTTGAAGTGTCCCTGGGCAAGACATTGAACCCCTCATTGCCTCCGTTATATGTCCCATCGGTGTATGAATGTGATAAAGCACAGATTAGTTTCTTTAGAATGATTTGTTCAATTAGCTTTGTAGAGATATAGTAGAGTGCTGTACGACTGGGTAAATGAGGACACAGATTGTAGTGTAAAGCACTTTGAGTATGTAGATAAAATAGAAGGACGCTATATAAGTACAGTCCATTTACCATTTACTTATACTAGCATATTTATCTACTTCATTGACTCAATTGCTTCCAACAGTGAAGTGATGAAAACCTAAGAGGTGTATTAGTATCTACATAGTAATAAGGTCGGTCGTGTTTTATTAAAAGAGGTGGGACACAATCTTATTTACCTTAAAGTAGACATTGAGCCCAGCCAAAGCCTTCAAGTCCTCCGTCACAGAGCTTGAGTTAATTGCAGAAAAAAATCATAATACGGAAGACGAACAAATATTATAACGCAGTGACCTCCATACACTTGAAATCATACCGGATATTTTCATCACACTGTTTTCAATCCTTCTGAGGTTCCGGCATCTCTTTGGTGGTTTATTGTAGTCCAGACACAAAGTAGGATGCAGGTTTTCCTCCGTCAGCTGTTTGTCAACAAAGTAAAATGAGCACACATAGTGTTTTGGGTGGTCTCTTCAAATTCACATTTTTCAGCTACATTCTTCTTAATTCCACATCTGTAGGTAGGTGATGGAAACTACACCACTTTTCACAGGAAGACTTTTTTGTTGTTGTTTTGTGTCCATATTCAAAACACTTGTAGCCACTGATTTAGTTTGGTCTGATTGTTCGTGCAACCACAAACACAACAGGCACCTGACGGCTATTTTAGTAAACTTTATGGTTGTTAAAAATTGTCTACAAAACAAAAGCAGTGTTTTATCTGATAAACTGAATGCAATTACTTTCAAATAAGCCATGGTCCATGCTCCATACCATGGTTAACCAATGCTTACTGCTACTTCCTGTGTCTGACAGGAAGTTGTACCGTAATCATTTATACAGT
Source organism: Nematolebias whitei (assembly GCF_014905685.2). Classification (NCBI taxonomy): domain Eukaryota; kingdom Metazoa; phylum Chordata; class Actinopteri; order Cyprinodontiformes; family Rivulidae; genus Nematolebias; species Nematolebias whitei. The sequence continues at coordinate 22,437,218 of NC_056502.1, read as the reverse complement.
AGAGCCCCTAGGAATAAGGTGGATACTTCTGTAGTAACATTAAAAAAAAAACTGTCAAATGTTTCTGTACAAAGGTATCGAACCGGTTTTGCTGCCTCGTCAGCCTTTTAATTTTATTTTATTTTATAATAAGTTTAGTTTTTGAGCTCCTTGTGTCCAATATGCATCCTTGGAACTAAACTTCCTGCCATCCATGACGACACTGATAATAAATATTGATTCTTAAGAAGAAAAAAAAGGTGCTGGTGTCGTGGAAAAAAGCGATTCCCAAAACCAATCAGGTGTAAGTTCATCAGATTTATTTACAAAGCTTTGAGAACAATCACAGAAGATCAATGCATTTACAAGTTCACACTCATCCGTGCCTTCTCCTGTCTGAGGCTCTGACCCGTTCTGACTTCCTGAACAGAAATCATCAGTTTTGTAGACCTTCCAGCAACCAGACCTCTCAGCTCCTCCCTCCCTGGCCCGCTGCTACAGAAACCCAGCTGCAGTGAGGAGAGGAGGGAATCAGAGCTCTCAAGGATTCTCTAAGACACGTCACTGTATCTTATCAATATCATATCAATCAAACCTTGAGGATAATAAAATCTACCACTTGCTGTCTCTTTACTGACCGGTCGCATCAAGACTGATTATTACATGGAACACTTTAATATCATTCACAATCACAGAAGCAGAAGAACATTATGGAGCATGATGAGTGCAAATAATACACATTACCTTGACACTGGGCCAACTCTCCAATTCAAAATACTCCTGTATTAGGTTTTATAATGAACAGGAGGGTGGCTGCCCAAGTGGACACAAAGCAAGCTGAGGTGGGTATAATGAGGACGAAGGCCTAGAATATGGTTTTGCAAACTTTGCACACTTAAATAGACTGATTTTCCTAAATTAGCCATTCAGCACACTGCCACAGAGCTTGGTGGTTGTTTGAGCACAAACATTCAGAATTTAGTAAGCCTGCATTTTTTTTTAATCCAGTTTATTACAATTTTGAGTTGGTAACCAGTCTACTCTGACTGGTTTGTCAAAGCTGTTAGTCAGAGTCGGTCCAAGACCAAAGTGGATTAGAGCTGTCTCAAAACAACTTCAGTCTCAACATTTTAACAGCAGTTCATATGATGCTGACAGTTTTACTTTCTATGATTATTTGATGAGAAATATAATCTTCCTGCTGTATGTGTCCAAAGCTTGGGGGAGTGGTGGTGCAGAGGTTAGAGAGGGTGGGCCTGTGATCGGAGGGTCGCCAGCCAACTCCCCAGTTTAACTCTCCAAACCTACAACATAAAAATGTGGGTGGAAGAAATGAAACATCCACACCTGTCTCCACTCTTATTTGCCCCATGGGCTCATGAGCAAGGCCCTTAACCCCACCCCAGCTGCTCCCCGGATGCCTTAGATGGCAGCCCTCTGCTTCACATGTGCTCACATGTGCAATGGAAAAATGCAGAGAATTAATTTCTCCACTGGGGATTAATAGAGTGCAATAAAAAAAAAAAAAAAAAATGAAGCAAGCTTAACCAGAAGTGCTACAGGTAGCTGCTGGTGTTTGTGCTTGCAGATCATCCTAAAACAATGTGCTGTGAAACTGGCAATGATGTTAATGTCTATAAATATCATTTGCATGAACTGCTTTAAATTGGTGAAATTAAAGTTTGGAAACAGCAGCGATCCACTCAGGTCTCCACCCCGGTCGGACCAGTCATTAGCTCATCATTCTAAAAAAATTAAACAATTTCTCCAAACTCTTAGGGTTTTCAAAGAGCTACGAACCGCAAGGTTAATTGTTCCTAACCTTTTCGCAGAATCCCACTTCAAAAGATCTGAACTGCCACTTTAACCTCTTACAGATGAGCTCAAAGTCTTTCGGCACTCAGCCAAAAACATTTTGGAAAGCTTTGGAGAAGGCCAAATCCATAAAGTGTTGAAGTGTGTCTTGAAGGAATATGTTCATCTGAATCTCCTCCTCTGACCTCAAGGTTTTACAGAATGGAGGAGGTAATGGAGCATTTAGACAGTGTCATGGCGAGGTGGACCTCTCTAGCTTTTACAAGTGCCATGCCACTGACCTGAATCTTGACGGAGGTCTCCAGCGTGCTCTGCCCCACTCACTGGCAGATTATCCTGCTGTCTGCTCACTCCCCACAAGGCCCCACTTTATGCCTGGAGGAGTCCGGGATTCTGCCGGGAGCATTAATGTGCTCCCAGTTCTGCTGTGCGTCTGAATTAAATTAATATCCTCTCTGCAATTGTTGCTGTGCTATTTGGAGTTCAGCATCATTGCACACTAAATGAAATATGAAGAGCTTGCAGACGCCTTTGGAAGCAGATAACATTTCATCATAATGAGATTGTTGATATTGATTATGGGAAATGAGGAAAATGTTGTGTGTGTTTGCGTTCAAATCAAACACACGTCTGAAGGTTTTTGTGTGTGAAGTTTGTTTTCTTGTTAGTTTAGAAAAACAGACATCTGTAGCACATTATCGATGATGGATTGTGACTCATTAGTACAGAGGCTGTAAGCTTACTGGTGCAGTTAGACCACTAGATGGTACTAATGCATCACTGGTCAACCCTAACCTTTACAACAAGTCCCTTTCTTCCTCCACCTATTGCTGTTCCTCTTGTACTGCTTAAACTGCTTCAGTTTGCAGGAAATAAACACAGTGGAGAGACCTCAGAACATCTGATACAACTGCCTCTGTGACAAAAAAAAAAGTGTCATTCACTGTGAAGAGTTTTAAAAGGCAAGACAACGTTTCCGCATTTAAACAAAGATGTTTATAACATTCATTCACGATGTTCCTCAGAGGAGAGAGTGAGGAGCTTGTTCAGGATGGTCACACTGAATCCAAGCCAATGTATTTGACTGGAAGGGATTTGAATTTTATGATTCTTTATACAACCTTGTACACTTGTTGTCTCACGAATCTGTATGTGTAGGCTGTCATGACTGCAGCACGAGTGAGTCTAAGTGTGCAGACCAAACTGTACGTCAATAAAATGCCTTTTCAAACATCAATTCCAAATAAACATCCAGGTAAGTTGTGCAATAGCTTCATAACCTTCAACGTGAATCATTCTTTTCCCTCAGCACTCAAGCTGATGTATGTTATATGACTGAATTATTTCTCCCAGGTGAGAGGAGTTGTGCGAACCTGACGTTCTGTCAAAATCATTTCACTGTGCATCAGTGAGAATGGCTGGGTAACCACCATCAGCACAAACTCAGTGGAATTTATTTCTAACCAAAAAACAACAAGGCACCTTCTAGTGAAAACATTTGACCTCTGGTCTTAGTTGATTTATTTATTTTGAATTTGTTGCATGTTTTTTTAGGACGTGCTTGACCCTAACTCATGCTGCTTGTGACAAACGCTGTCAGACTGATCAGCTCTGGTCTTTGCTGTGGCTAAAAGAATCACTCTGCATGGAAACACGGCAGAGGCAAAAGGAATCTCTGACTTCAGGATGAATACCAGAAGTTAACAGTCTATGATGGACCATGATGCTTTAATGACTCGGAAAATCACCAAATAAGTAGCTGGTATGCGGTGCTGAATAAGTCTGCTACATTTTTTTGGACTTCCAGCTAAAAAAACCTTCAGC
>NC_056502.1:22429024-22433500 GCF_014905685.2 Nematolebias whitei | reverse complement strand
CACACACACACACACACACACACACACACACACGATAAAGGACATCTTTAAATGACAAATCATTGCATATGGGGCAGAAGTTTATAAACGTCTTTTGAAATTAGGTTCTGTGGAGAGATTATGAACAGCTATTATCTTACCTGTTGTAGATAGCTTTTCAAGTACCCTAGTTTGGAGGAATAACATTTTATTTTGACTAATGAGCTAACAGCTAGTCTGAGCAGGATTAAGACTACGGGTAAAATAGATTGGGGGGGGGGGGGGTTTGTTTTGTTTTTTTGAGATGGGAGTTAAAAAAACTCAGAAATTTCACAGAGATTTATTTAAAAAAAACTGTTTTATAAACCTTTATTTATTTATGGGACAAACTCGGTTCATCAAGCGTGAGTGTGTTGCTTGATGGCCTTGTTGTGGTTCCTTGGACTGATGAAGTCCTTTGGTTTTACCCATTTCTTTTACCCACTTTCATTCAATGCTTTGTTTCAGTGACATCTACTATACGAGACAGTAAAATGATGTTTGTTATGCGATGAGTGAAACTTTGTACTGATTGACGTATGTACCTAATCTTTCGCTGAGTAGCAGCCATCTTGGATCCTGAACTGAGGAGCTCCCACTTTCTGACTGGGAATTCCCACTTCAGAGGACATACAGTTGACATTTCCCACTCAGAATTCATAGACTTCCACTTCCTAGTAAAACTGGAACGCACCAAAAATAGTGCTTTTATGCAACAACAAGCTTGGTAAAGTGCATGTAGCAACACTTTGCATATGAAACAGTACCGAGTGGTTCGAACCAGTCACATGGTTCACTCAGGAGACTGAAGCAGTAGCTGCTTTGGAAGTCATTGGTCAAGTGTCTTTTACCGCTCCAAAGCACGCTTCAAAGCTGTGGTTCAAAGAGTTTGAAGCCTGTTTCAGAGCGTCGGTGTCAGACGGCTGTCAAAGGGGAGTAGTGGCGCAGGCGTTAGAGAAGGTAGGCCTGTGATCGGAAGATCGCTGGTTCAACTTCCAGTACCGACATCAAAATGCGGGTGGTTGGTGAAACACCCACACCTGTCTCCACCATCATTTGCCCCACTCTAGGCCCCTGAGCAAGGCCCTTAGCCCCCCAACTGCTCCCCCCAGGTGCCCTAGATAGCAGCTCTCTGCTCCACACAGAGGCTGTGGTTGCGTCAGGAAGGACATCCGGTGTAAAAACATCTGCCAAGTCTTCGTGCGACTCAGTTCGCTGTGGTGACCCCTGAAGAAGGGAGCAGCTGAAAGAAGAAGGGGGAAAAAAAGGTGTCAGACGGCTGTCAGTCTGGTTAGAAATAAATCATGATTCTCCAAATAGAGATCCGCTGCTACTTAATGTAGCGATGGCCGTCTGACACCGAAGTTCCAGTATATGCTTCAAATCCATGGCTGCATTTTTCTTGAATTACAGCTTTGAAGCTTTCTTTGGAGCAGAAAACGTGGCCGATGGTGTCCTCTGAACGAATCACGTGCCTGGTTTGTGTGGTGCTGTTACATGTTGTCATTACAAATACAAGGATACGGACACCCTACCATCCCAGCACAGTCTCTGTGTCCCCAAGCTGGACTTATACCAAATACTTGGCGTCATACATTTACAGAATTAACTGATCGATCATTCTTTAAGAAAAATAATAATAATAATTCTTTGAAACTTGTTACTCTTGCAGAACACATTATTTTTCAGTCTCCTATTTTGTCACTAGATGTCCCTGAAATAAAGCTTTGAATGAATCCACTTTCAGTACAGTTGATTTCTTCAAGCACACACTACTACTTTTAGTTTACCGTATGTTTCAGACTATAAGGTGCACTTAATATTCTTTAATTTTCTCAAAAATCAACAGTGAGCCTTATGTATTATTTCTGGTTGTGCTTACTGACCTCGAACCAATTTTATGTGGTTCTTGTGAATGAGTTGAATGAAGTTTGACTTATCTGACTGTTTTATTTTGCTTAAAACACCTTATTATCTGGTGCGCCTTGTAGTCCAAAAAATACGGTAACTTACCAGCTGTTAGAAATAAGCTCTAGTTCGCTAAAGTGAGATGTGCCACTTTTAAAATGTTACTGATTCATAAACTTTCCACAGGAACTCACCTCAAAAGATCTGAACTGTTTCTTTAAAAGTCAGAATTCCTGTTTGTTGTGTTCTGATTGGGAAAAGTATTAACTAGCTTTTTTAGTTGATTTGAGTTTTCAGTTTGCAAAGAATCTTATTCTTTTACCTTTTTTTTTTTCTTTAATGCATATTTATAAATTTATGGGTTTAAACTGAGAGCAAATCTTTACAATTCAAAACTCTTAATTGTCCAGTGGGGCCTCATATCTGTGCAATGTTCTATTTTTTTTTAATTTCCTAGTGTAACTTATAGAAAGTCGTGGGCTGTCTCAAAAATGATAAGTGTTAGAATATTTTATAACTGTTCAATTCAGTCCTTCCCTATACCAGATTCGACTCCTCTTTACAGCTAACTTGGGATCAACCATTAACGTAGCACGTGTGAAAAAGCACTGCTTAGAAAAATCTTACGTGTGCAGGGAAACTATAAAAGTTTTTTGTAATTTAAGCCTGGAGTATTAATTTAGTTGGGCAAAACAGTTTGCCACCGAGCCTTTTTAATGATAGCTAATTAATCATTTAAATAACTGAGCTCATGGTATCTAATATTTATTTAAAACACGCTGTAGAATTATCACCAGCAGTAAATTCAAAAATTATAGGGGCTTCATAAAAGTAGGCTTTATGCTTGCAGGAGAATTGACTTTCAGATGTGGGTGCGTGAATCAGACGGTTTGTTCATTAGGTGAATTTATTTACCAATGAGCCTCAACCAAGGAGAGAAAAAACAAAGTACTTGAGGGCGTATGTGTTGGTTTTTCATGTTTTCATGGTAATTTCATGCAAGGTAGCAATCATGCAAAATCTATTTAAAACTCTTTTTTTGCATTATTATGGTAATAAAATAAATAATCTAAATATTTCAGCCCACGTTAGAAACAAATAAATGACCGAGCCACGAATAATATTGAGGGTGTGGTGGTTACGAATTGTGTTGAGATGAAAACAAATTTAAAAACCTATCCTTACTGCCTTTCAGGTTAGCATTTTAGACTAGATCATATGTTGGATAACAAATATTTTGAAAACAGTATGTGTTCTCTCTCATGATCTGAGTGCTCGCTGAGTGTTGTGAATGTTGCTCGGCTGTTTTAGCTCAGTATCGGTAAAATTTACTGAGGTATAGCCTACACAAAAATAACTAAAAGCTGATTAGTTGTCACAAGCATCTTGAGTTGGATTGACTACAAAAGTTAATCAGTTGACACCCCCACCAATATCATCTACACCACTCTATCCCTTGATTTCTTAACATTTCATTAGAATCTGTTCTGTGATTTAAGAGATACTGTGAACGTTACAGACAAAACCATGACTTTTTTTTTTTTTTTGCAGTATGCAATAACACGGCAAGAAACCAGAACCAAACAGTTGTCAGTCAAACGATGTATCTGGTTTTGCTCTGATACTTTCTGTTTTCATCGCCTCAGTGGTGAATTTGTGCCCTTCGTGTCAGGATGTAAAAGGGAACCGTGCAAAGTTTGTGGTGGGCCAGTACGAGGAGAGAAGCTTTGTTAGAGTCAGAGCTGGAGCTGGAAGGTGGAGATTGGTGTTACCATGCCTATAGTCTTTTGTTTTATTTAATTAAATTATTATTTTTTAATAAATAAAAAAAATCAAAAACCTTAATTGGCTTATTTTGTCTCATTCAGGCTGCTCCTGGTTTTTTGTATAGCAATAGACCAATAGTGGCTCTCACTAAGTAGTAACTGATAATAAACTGGTAAAGTATTATATAATAGCGAGTACATTCCACAATACGTTATTTATTGCTCAATTTTTTATTTTTGTTAATATTGTTTTTTGCCAACATATTTATTGCAGACGACGTTGTCAGTGTCCGAGTATCGATATATGTGTTCATGTGCTTGACTGGTGCTGAAATATCTCATAAACCACTAGATGAATTTTAATGAAAATTTTAAAAAATATATTGCATGTACCTCCAACTGAACAGCTTTTGGCATTAATCCATATTAACATGATTGCCGCAGCTAATATTAACAAACATAAAAATGTCTAACTTAGTATTTTTTTTTATTTTTTTTTCTAAACAGATATTTTTCTTCTTTTGGTTATTTCTTCTGGACAGCACGGTGGCGCAACTGGTAGAGCTGCTGCCTCTCAGCGAGCAGGTCCTTGGTTCAAACCCCAGTCCAGGGGCCTTTCTGGGTGGAGTTTGCATGTTCTCTCCGTGCATGCGTGGGTTTTCTCCAGGTACTCCGGTTTCCTCCCACAGACCAAAAACATGCATGTTAGGCTGATTGGTAACTCTAAATTGTCCCTAGGTGTGAGTGAGAGAGTGAATGGTTGTTTGTCTCGTTTGTCTCTATG
>NC_056502.1:22406538-22428924 GCF_014905685.2 Nematolebias whitei | reverse complement strand
ATGGATGGCTGGATGGATGGATGGATGGATGGATGGATGGATGGATGGATGGATGGATGGATGGATGGATGGATGGATGGATGGATGGATGGATGGATGGTTATTTCTTCTTTAAGGGGTCACCATAGCAAGTCATCTGCCTACAGCTCACTCTGTTCTCTGCATCCTCTGTCCTTACTCCAACTACTGCCATTTTTGGTAGCAAAATTACACCCTAGTGTAAAAAAGTACAGATAATGAAAACAACTTGACAGCAGACCAAGTAAAAGGTAAGTGGATTTATTATGATAAGTGAAAGAGGTGATTGCAGAAGGGAGGGTCTGCAGGAGGACAACAGATGGTGAGTTCAAGTTGTCAGGTAAACGTTTAAAAATTTTGTTAAGAACATGAAATGGGTTTGGGAGATGGGAAACTGGTTTGTTACGCTGGTGAAGATTCTCAGTCATCCAGGACATGGTAAATTAAAAAAAAGTTCAAGACAAAAACAACTGGACTTTATTTGTACTTTTTTACTGGTTTGTTCTTGTTTTCTAGTTCAAGGGAAGAAACTGGAGGATTCCAGGTTCTTAGTAGTGGTGTGGTAATCAACAGTCCAACAAAGGCTCAATGCAGCCTTATGTATGGGATGGGGAGATTAGCTGTATGGGGAAGAGCTGTAAGAGCTCCTCACCACACACTCATGAGCTCCTGCAGGTGAAAAATAGGAACCCTAACAGCTGAGTGTCCTCTGTAATTGCATCCATGTATCTCCTTGATGACCTTCCGCTTTGTTTTTTGCCATTTTCCTGGTAGCTGCATTTCTAACATCCTTCTACCAGTATACCCACTGTCCCTCCTCTGGACATGTCCAAACCATCTCAGTCTGGTCTCTCTAACTTTATCTCCCATTTGTTCAACCTGTGTTGTACCTCTGATGACCTCATTTCTAATCTTATCCAATTTTGTCACTCCTAAGGAGAACCTCAACATCTTCATTTCTGCTACTTCCTGTTCTTTCTCCTGTCTTTTTGTCAATGTCTCTGTCTCCAGACCATACAACATAGCTGGTCTCTCCACTGTCTTGTAAACTTTTCCTTTGAACTTTTCTGACACCCTTTTGTCACAAATCACTCCTGAAACTTTTCTCCATCCACTCCATCCTGCCTGGACTCTCTGTTTTAATAAATAGATATTGAAATAAAATTTGATGCTCCAGAAGCAGAGTCATTGGCAAAACATAGTGACATCTCACAAGATCACATGATTTTGCATGATGTGTTCAAGGTTTGATCAAAACAACTGCAACTCGCTGACATAAGACATAGTGAAACTTTGGCATTAAATGGGACAGGAGATATGCATTTCTCCAAGAAATGATAGACCTTCAGTTACGATTGACAGAAATGTGTGACCAGTTTAACTCAAGTCTTGTACTCGTTGTATCAAAGCTGAACAGCCCTCTTTCCAAGTAAACTCATGTAGCTAATAAAAACACGATAATCTCTTGCCAATGTTGAAGTGGTTCTAACAAAAACAGTAACGAGGGCACACCTTTACCTAAATCCAGACCAACAATGTGTGAAAAAAACTAAAAAGGCCCTGCCCTGGCTTCAAAGAATGCCAATTAAATATTTGAGTTTTTAATTCTTATTAAAGAAAACACTGCAATGCAAACTTTTTTAAGCTCAGTCAAATTTACTTTCTCTCTGTTGCATTTATGACTGAGCCCTCATTTGTACGCTGTTATTCTTCAAGTGGCACACAAAGCCAACAGAATGCCTCCGTTTAGCCCTGATATTGTCATTCTGCAGAAAAGTTAGCTTAATATTTGATGCATCACTTCTTAAGGATTATCCACCCATTTTGTAAGCTTGACACATGACACACCTGAATAGCATGAGACAATTTAAAGCACACAGTGTCAAAAGTACATTTTGCAACGAGTGCAGGCAGTGCGATGCACCTGCCTTTGAACAAGTGAGCTCAAGTCCTAAAAATATAACTGTAAGTGACAAAAGGGCTTTTCAAATCTAAAGAATAAAAATTAGATAAGAAATTAACTTGCTGTCACGTGTTTTTTTAACGTTTGCTCTTTTTTATTGTGTTCTGTCATTGTCATATTGTTCATATTGTTAACTTTTTGACAGACTCAACGTCAAAAATGACCAGACACCCCTTTAAAGAGATAAGTTAGTTGCTGTGAAGTGGTGGTTTGTGGCTTTGTTATGAACAATAAATATCTGTTAGTCACTTTTTGAACATCAGATTGGAGAAATGGACAATAATTCTGACCAGAATGAGCTAACTGCTAGTCAGAGCAGAGGACAAGAGAGACATTAGACAAATTCTTGTTGTTTTATCCTCTGCCCCCTGTTTATGGTTCTGTAAGCACATAGCAGCTAGCTGTACCACTTTTGGAGTAGTCTGCTCCACTTCTGGCAGAAGAATCATAACATCTGTTGGAAGAAGTGAGTGCAATGTTGGTTTATCAGTTGGCATTTGCATAAACTAAATAGCAATTGGAGATTAAGGTGGTTTGGAGATTTGTGTTTTTTGACTGTTTGTCCTGGCACTGCTCAGACTAGCCATTAGCTTGTCAGTCTGGTCTAAACTTTTTTCAAACAGGTTGTTAAACCAGCAGGTAAGAGTGGTTATAACCATTTTGGAGAATCCCAGGAACTCCTCAAGAGTGTCAAATATGCAGTACCCTTAAAAAGTATTCACCGCCTTGGATGTTTTACCCTTTTTATTGGTATAAATTTGTCATGGTCAGCATAAACTGACTTTTGTTTTTAGCAAAAACTATAAAACCTTCAATGACAACGTAAAATCCAATTTCTACCAAATTATGCATTTTAAATAAAATTAGTAATATAAAATTAACAATTGCATAAACACCCCTCCTCCCCCCATGCCCATCCCCTTTTTTAAGTGACTCTTGTAATTAAACTCAGAGAAAAGATTATTGAAAAGTACAAGTCAGGGATGAAAACAAGAGGAATTCCAAAGACCTAAACAACCCCAGGAGTTCTGTTAAAAGCACAAATAAATGAAATAATTATGAGACATCTAAAAACCAGCTAAGGAGCACAAGCCAGTGTATCTCTTGTGCCGGACCCAAGTCAGAGTAAATGGTGAGGGTTGTGTTATAAGGGCATACGATGTTAAACGTTTTTGCCAAAACTAATATGCAAATTCACAAGTTCAACACCATACCGTATCGGTCAAGGTTCAGATTAATAGCGACTGCCACCGGTGCTGTTGACCAGCAGAGTGAGGGCAGAAATTGTGCTACTGTTAGTCGAAGACCACAAGGAGGGAAATGTGTCAGGAGCCAGAGGGAGAAGAGGAAAGTCAAGAATGTAGAACTGAGGGTTGCAACTCTAAATGTGGGGACAATGACAGGCAAATGTAGAGAGCTGACTGACATGATGCAGAGAAGGAAGGTAGATGTTTTATGTGTCCAAGAGACTAAGTGGAAGGGCATCAAAACTCACATCGTTAAAAGTGGGGTTGAAACTGTTTTACCATGGTGTGGATAGAAAAAGAAATGGAGGAGGGGTGGTTCTGAAGGAGAAGATGGTAAAGAATGTAGTAGAGGTGAAAAAAGTGTTAGGGTGATGTGTCTGAAGATAAAAGTAGAAGGTCTGATGCTAAATGTTATCAGTGGTTCTGCTGCATAGGTTGGATGTGACATAAAGGAGAAAAATTAATTTTGGAAGGATCTAGATCAGGGGTGTCCAACTTGTTTTGAACCAAGATCTACTTTTGAAATTGGCAGCTTGCTGAAACCTACTAGTCTAGTCATAACACTCACACAAAGTTGCCAGTCAGTGTATGATACAATAGTCTGGCCTGATATGTAATTAAAAATCAACAAACAGACCCAATTGTGACAGATCTAGAAGAGACAATTTTTTATGCAAGCTATATGAAAATAAATCTATGTCTCTACCTCAGTGGGACTTCTGACACTGGGAGGAGGAAGCCAGGTTCGCATAGGTGGGGCAATATGAGGTGGTTGCAAGGCGTAGGCAGGTCACCATATGGTCATCAGTCTGTTCTTAGAGTGAGAGAAAGTAGTCCCACACAAGTAGGTTGTTCCAGAAAGTGTTGTCAAGTTCAAAGCAGATCTTCTGATGTTAGGATACTTTTATTCTGACTGCAGACTCCAGAACTCTCCATCCATGTCAGTTGTTGCTCTCAATTTGATCCTAATGTCATTTTGCTGAGTCAAAATCTCATTTTTAACACCAGAGTGGTCCATCTGAAACATGGAGACTAATCTGGGCGCGGTGTCAACCACATCAATGTTTCCAAGAGACACGTGTAGCTGTAACAGGTTCAGTGGATACAAAGACGAAATATCATCTCTCAAATTCTGACAAGATTCCCTGAACTTGCTCATAATACACTGCAATGTTGAGATGTGTGACATCTTGTCTTTGATGTTGTAGATCTGCCTGCATGTGTGGAAAGTTTTGCAAGTCCCTGCTTTGCAGTTGAATTGCGAGAAGTTGTAGCCTACTTTCGAAAGTGCTCACTGAGCTAATTGTGTATTATATTTTTATCCTTTCCCTGAAGTTTCAAATTAAGTTAATTGATCAGGTCAGTAAGATCTGTGAGAAAGGCTAAATCCAAAAACCACTCGGTGTCCTCCTAGCATCCATATGCAGCAGCAGGTCTGTGTGGTCTGCACCCGCCTCCTCCAAGTGAGCCTGAAATAATCTCCTCTGCAAACTCCTTGCCTGTAAAGAGCATGCAGTCTTCATAGTGACATCTATCACTTCTTTCATGTTTAAAATCTTCCCACACAATGCCTGTTGGTGGATTATGCAGTGGTAGTTCAGAATATCTGGGAACAATTCACTGTGCTTGCACTGTGCAACAAATCCACTGGTGTGACCCGTCATCACTGGAGCGCCATCAGTTTTAATAAAAATTACTCAAAGGGCAAGTTGCTCTTATTAACAAACTCCAGAAATGCATTGAAAATATCTTCTCCTCTTGTATGTCCTTTCGAAGGTAAGGGTTAGGTGTGTCTTGTGAGAACTTAAAAATGGGTTGGGTGCTTTATACTCAAGGCTTGAACATTAAATAATAAGGTTTTTTTTAAAAAAAACAAGTCGTGTTCCACAAATCTCATGATTGATTAACCAATCCAGGATCTATCAGAAGATCACAATGAACTGGTTGGGTACCCCTGATCACTTAATCTAGATCAGGGGTGTCAAACTCACTTACAAAAGGGGGCCAAAATTAAAACTTTTTTTCAAATTAAGGGTTGTTTCAGACTCTAAATTAACTCTAGTTAGACATCCAACATCTTTTTTTGGTTGCAGCTTCCTCAACAAGAGTTGATTGGTCTCATTTGATGTTCCCTGTTGCACTTTTAACATCATAATCAAAGTTTACTGGAAAAAAATAGTGATAAAAGTATTTTACATTTAAAATATCATCTTGGGGGGCCAGATAAGATGTCAGCGAGGGTCACATTTGGCCCCTGGGCCTTGAGTTTGACAAATATGATCTAGATCAATGGTTCCCAACTATAAAACTGGTTGGACACCCCTGATCTACTAGATGAAATGATAGAGAGAATTCCCAGGGAGGAGAGAGTGGTGATCAGAGAAAATCTGAACGGACATGTTGGTGAAGGAAACAGAGGGGATGAGGAAGTGATGGGTAGGTTTGGTGTTAAAGAAAGAAACTAGGAAGGACAGGTGGTGGTGGGTTTTGCCAAGAGAATGGAAATGGCTGTATAGTACCTATTTCTAAAAGAGGGAGGAACATAGAGTGACCTATAAGAATGAAGGAAGGAGTAAGCAGGTCTACTACATGCTGTGTAGAAGAGGAAACCTGAGGGAGATTGGAGACTGTAAGGTTGTGGCAGGGGAGAGCTTGGCCAGATAGCATTGAATGGCACTGTGTAGAATTACATTTAAATACAAGTTCAAGAATCTTTATTATCCCCAAGGAGCAATTTGTTTCACAGTCAATAAACACATGAACCATTCATACTAGACAAGACATTAAGACACTAAAATAACAGTTCAGAAATCACCACTGTTCATGGAGAAATCTGAGCACTACAGAGATAAACAAATTTTTCAGCCTGTTCATCCTACATCTGGGCAATAGGTACCTGTGTCCAGATGAGAGCAACATGAACTCACCACGGAGTGGGTGATCTGGATCTGCCAGAATCAGCCTGGTCTGGTTCACTGACTTTATCTTATGTAGGTCAATGAGGTCCTGTAGGGCTCTGCCAGCAATTTTGGTGCACGTCCTGACAATCCCCAAGAGTTTGTTCCTCTTCTTACGTGTTAAAAATCCAAACCAACAGATGAAGGTAAAAGTTAAAAGAGACCCAATAAAACATGAATAAAACATTTTAATAAAAGTAGAATCAACATTAAAGCCACAGAGTTTCCAATAAAAATATATTCTCTGATGGGCCTTCTTACAAAATGAGTTCACATGTTTTCAAGTACTTGGGGTCCACTGTCCTGGAAAATGGGGAGTGTGATAAAGAGTGGAAAAGAAAAGTGCAGGCAGGATGGAGTGGATGGAGAAAAGTTTCAAGAGTGATTTGTGACAAAAGAGTGTCAGCAAAGGTCAAAGGAAATGTTTATAAAATAGTGGTGAGACCAGCTATGATGTATGAACTGGAGACAGTGGTATTGACAAAAAGACAGGAGAAAGAACTGGAAGAAGAAGAAATTAAGATGTTGAGGTTCTCCTTGGGAGCAAAAAAGATGGAAAAAATTAGGAATGAGATCATCAAAGATACGGTACAACACGGGTTTAAGGAGTGGGAGATAAAGTTAGAGGCCAGACTGAGATGGTTTGCACAGGTTCCAGAGGAGGGACAGTGGGTTTATTGGTATAAGGGTGTTAGAAATTAAGTTGCCAGGAAAAAGACAACGAGAAAAGCTAAAGAGGAGATATACAGATCCAGTTAGAGAGGACATGGATGCAGTTGGATTTAGGACAGAGGAAGCTGAGGACAGAGTAAGTTGGAGGAGGATGACTCACTGAGGCAACCACTGAAGAGAGAAAAGCCAAAAGAAGTAGAATGAGACATCTATAAATCTACTAAGAGCAGGCCAGTGACTGTCCAAGAAGGAGAATAGTGATAGTGATACCTGGGACCACTCTGAAGGAGTTCCAAGGTTCAGCAGGTGAGGTGGGACAGACTGTGCATACAACAGTTATTTTGTCCTCCAGGATTTTCCTATAGTTTACAGCCAATTTGTATTGACCCTGACTGACTTATATTATGAATAAAATGGTTAAAACAATCAAGAAAGTGAATACTTTTTACAGGCAAAGCTATCTTGTCTTGCCCAGTCTACCCTGGATATTACTGGTTGGTTACCCCAGAAAACAAAATAAAACTAAATGTATCTCAATTATCAAATAAACCGATATCTGACTGAGGGTAAGTATTTAACACCAAATGAATCTTTGCAGGTTACAAGCAATAAACAGGTTCAAGTTCAGTATTTAATATTCTAAATTATTCAGACTTCTTCATGAGTACAACTAGGACATTAAAAAAGGATATGCATGTATATACAGATGATGTACATTTCATTTTGTATCTACATATGCTTCTATTTATTAACAAAAAAATAGGTGATTTAGCATTTCCCTAAACTAACAGATACGTTGTCTTAGTTCCAGGGTGTGTTAATTTAAAGTAAAACATAAATGTTTGATTCCCAGTATGTGGTTTGTATTAAGGTTCACACCTATGTCAACATCTAGCAGGACCTAAAATTTATTCTGCTTGTATTTGTTTTAGAGGAAGGGTATTACTGTACCAACAGGCTTTATTCCCCTCACCGGTTGGCTAGTTGATTTTTTTTTTTTTTACCTTTTGAATCTATAAAAGGGTAGAATGGTACAAAAAGATTTTCACATAGCCACTTAATAAGTGTGTGTTTGAGTTTTTCCTCCCTGTTCAAATTATTGCATTTGCATCATTGAATTTAAATGTTTAAATAATTTATAATAGAACGTGTTTTTTCTTACAGCCATGGGGAACTTGTTGCTGTTTTATGTGTTTGGGGCTTTACTGAGTTGTAAGTAGAATTTAAATTTTACATTTTTAATTTGTGAACAATCAGGTTGTTGTTTGTTGTGTAGTTAAAAAAAAATGTTAAATGAATCAGTCTATTCATTAAGTGAATTTGTTTACCAATGAGCCAATCTTCTAAGCAAAATCACTTTTTAAAATATATTTGCTACTATGTATATAGTAAATTTTGCATGTGGCTTATTGCATGTTGTAAATATCTAAAAGACTTTTTTTTTTAAAAAGGGATGTGATGAGGAGCAATCAAATCATTATAGGCAAGAATTCATCCCTGTTTCTTCTTCTTTTTGAAATGGAGGACTTTCATCATTTTTTGTCATATTGTTTTGGGCTATCCAAGAAGCCTTGCACACTTTTTAATTGCATGTTTATAAACTCTTTAACTGTTCAGACACAAATGGTGCCATTTTCTGTATAATTTCAGCATCCTTAAAACTTGTGAAGCCTTGTGTATCAATTATTTTATGCACACTTAAACAAAAGCCCTTCTTTGAATCTCCTATTACTTCTCATCTTTCAGGTCCATCCAGCGCTGGCTGGGTGGGAAGGGAGTTTGCTGTATCATTTATGCAGAATTATGCACCACGCTATGATAATCCTAGCTTTCAGCTGTACATCACAGCTGTTCAGGCCAATACTCAAGTGACTGTGCAAGTGCCTTCCTTAAAGTTTAAAGAAGAGAAAACTCTGAAGGCTGGTGAAGGGGTTAACATCAAGGTCCCAACAGCTGTAGAGATGTACGACACCACAAAGTCTCCAAACACTGTGCGCATTGAAGCATCCGCAGATGTGTCTGTGACGTCCTTTAGCTACAAGCTGTACACAACAGATACCGCTGTGGTGTATCCAACCACAGAATGGGGTACAGAATACTTCATCTTCACTCCGTCTGGAACACCCTATGGCTCCTATAAAGAGTTTGCTGTGATCAATGGAAAAGAAAACAACAGGGTGGAGATATTCCCAGAAACAACAATCGAGTTCCAGGGTCGTGCCTATGAAAAAGGCAGTAAATTGGAAATTGAACTGCAGCCGTATGAAAGTGTGCAACTACAGGGCAAGTACGACCTGTCTGGGAGCATAGTTTCTTCCCGACTTCCAGTTGCTGTGTTCACTGGTCACACATGTACATGGCGGTTTTCAAAGTGCAACCATGTTTATGAGCAGCTCCTTCCAGCAAGAAATTGGGGGACCAGCTTCATTGTGCCCCCTCTGAGCTTCCAGAAGAATTATGATACTGTTTATCTCCAGGCCTCCCAACCCACTCGGGTCACTGTCAACCAAGGCAACCAAAAATTTGATTTCAGCTTCTCCAGGGGGCAGATAAAGGAGCTCAACTACCACACTCCTGAAACCTTGTTCATTCAGTCTGATCGTGGCATCCAGGTCCTCCTGCTCTTCAATGGTGTCGATAATGGCTTTCTCCAATACTATGACCCCTTTTTATTGACCATCATGCCCACAGATCGCTTCTGCTCATCCTACGCACTTGGAGGTATTGATGGCTTCGAGAATAAAGCTCTGATTGTGGCAAAAAACAGTGCAATGGAAACACTACGTTTGGACAATGGTAACCTGCCAAAAGATGTTCAGTGGAAAAACATTGCAGGGACGGATTTCTCCTGGGCAGAGATGTCCTACAAACAAGCCCCTGGCAATGATGTTCACTCTGTGTCCAGCTCTGGTTCCAGCTTTGGTCTCTACAGCATAGGAGTCAGTCAGATGAATGGTTATGGTGCTGCAGGACACTGTACACAGCCAGGTAAAATGCTCATTCCATCAACACAAGCATTTCGCATTAATAAACTCGGTGTAGATGTTAACTGTACATTGTTTTGTCAGGAAGTGGATCTCTGTCCTGCAGCAGTATCACCTGCAGTCCTAATGAAGTGTGTGAAATGAATAGTGGGTATCCTTCCTGTGTCTCCAAACCTGTGAAACCAAGGTTTGGTACCTGCTGGGCCATGGGGGATCCTCACTACAATACCTTTGATGGAAAACGCTATGACTTTATGGGCACTTGTGCCTATATCATTGCTAAAAAGTGTGGAGATAGCAGTCTTCCA
This sequence comes from Nematolebias whitei, assembly GCF_014905685.2. NCBI lineage: Eukaryota > Metazoa > Chordata > Actinopteri > Cyprinodontiformes > Rivulidae > Nematolebias > Nematolebias whitei. The sequence goes on along the minus strand of NC_056502.1, from coordinate 22,418,775 downwards.
GCCTTTGAAGTCCTAGCTGTAAATGAAAACAGGGGAAGCAGCAAAGTGTCATATGTTGGCCAGGTCATTATAAAGGTGTATGACCTCACAATCACCGTGGTTCGGTCTGAGAATGGCCGTGTGCGAGTAAGTGTTCAACATATGTTGCAATTAACAGACTTTTTAGTTTTACTCATTTGTGTAACATATAAAAATGTGTTGTGTTTTTGTTTCTGCAGATTGACAATAGTTTGTGGAGTTTGCCCATCGTTCTGAGCAATGCCAAATTAAACATATTTCAGAGTGGTCGCTCTGCAGTTATAGAGACCAGTTTTGGTCTCACAGTTCGTTATGACTGGGATCATAATCTTGTAGTATCTCTGTCTGACAGTTACGCTGGTAAGACCTGTGGACTCTGTGGTAACTTCAATGGCAACCCCAATGATGATTTTGCCACACCCTCTGGAGTTCAGGCTGGTGAGGTTGTGGCTTTTGGGAGCAGCTGGAAGGTGCCAGGTGTGGGGACAGATCCTCAGTGCAGAGATGACTGTGTGGGTGGGTGTGGGAGCTGTGATAACAATCTGATGAATAAGTATGAGGGTATTTCATTTTGCGGGCTCATCACAAAAGAAAATGGCCCATTTAGCAAGTGTCATCCAGTTGTTAACACACAAGCATACTTAGAAAGCTGTAAATATGACTTGTGCATGGGAGGTGGTCTTCGACAATTTCTCTGCAATGCCCTGGAAGCTTACATTGATGCCTGTCAGGATGCTGGGATCCAGGTTCAAGACTGGAGGACCATGGCAAAATGCTGTAAGAAACAAAAACTGAACTGACATAAAAAATGTATTTATAATGGAAAAAAATTCAGCCTGCTTTATTTTTAAAAAATTGTTTTATTCTTCATTCCAGATGCTAAGTGTCCTGCCAATAGCCACTATGAGCTCTGTGGAAATGCCTGCCCTGCCACTTGTTCTGACCCCAATGCCCCCTCTAAATGCAAACGCCCCTGTGTGGAAACCTGTACCTGTGATAAAGACTTTGTTTTAAGCGGAGACAAGTGTGTTCCTGCTGCAAAGTGTGGTTGTACCTATGAGGGTCGATACATTCCTGCTGGGGAGGCATTCTGGGCCGACCAGAACTGTAAGCAATGGTGTAAATGTGTCCCAGGAAGCAGAAGTGTGGAGTGCCAGAATAAAGGCTGTGGGGAAAGTCAGCAATGCAAGGTGGTCAATGGCATAAGAAAATGTCAGCCCATGTCGTTCAGTACTTGCCAGGCCACCGGTGATCCCCACTATGTGACATTTGACAAGGAGAAGTTTGACTTCCAGGGCACGTGTGTGTACCAACTTGCTGCACTCTGCTCCAAGAACCCAGAGTTGGTTCCCTTTGAAGTCCGGGTACAGAATGAGAACCGTGCCAACAAGGCGGTTGCCTACACTAAACTAGTCGAGATCAAAGTGTACTCCATCAACATTGTCATAACAAATACACATAAAGGCTTGATTATGGTAAGATTATAACATTTTAACACACCTTAATTATGCTTTAAAACTTTGTGACCTCCACTGAGCTTTCTCCTCAGGTAAATGATGAGCTGGTCAACCTGCCTGTCAGTCTTAACGAGGGACAGGTATCCGTGTATAAGAGTGGCTGGTATGCTGTCGTCACCACAGATTTTGGCCTGAAAGTCACTTTCAACTGGGAAAGTGCTGTCTTTGTAACACTGCCCAGCAACTACAAGGGAGCAGTCTGTGGACTCTGTGGTAACTACAACGGGATACCCCAGGATGATCTGACTCCAAGAAATGGCAACAAACCTGTCAAGCCTACAGAATTTGGTACCAGTTGGCGAGTGGCAGAGATTCCAGGCTGTGTTGAAGGCTGTAAAGGGGTGTGTCCTAATTGTGACATTACCGAAAAAGTTCAATACGAAAAGAGAGAATTTTGTGGCATGATCAGTGACCCCAAAGGGCCTTTCCGTGAGTGCCATGCCAAGCTAGATCCAGCTGGTTATTTTCAAGACTGCGTTTATGATGTGTGCCTGTATAAGGGCAGAAAGGACGTGTTGTGTCAAGCTATTACATCATACACATCTGCCTGCCAAGGAGTGGGTGCAACAGTGTACAGCTGGAGGACCAGTCAGTTCTGTGGTGAATAGTGCTTACTTAAATACTCCTATAGGATAAACAATAAACAGTAATCTGTTAGTTTATGTACATCCTCTTCTGTGTATTAATCTTTTTGCTTGTGATATTAACAATTTATTGAATTTTGTTCCTTGTGTGCAGCTGTTAAATGTCTCATTAACAGCCACTATGAAGTCTGTGCGACTGCCTGTCCTGCAACATGCAACAGTCTGGCTCCTTCTGGGGGTTGTGAAGCTTTGTGTCAGGAGGGCTGCTCCTGCAATGAAGGTTTTATTCTCAGTGGAGATCTCTGCGTCCCCTTCTCACAGTGTGGCTGTAGCTACAATGGCCGCTACTACCGTGTCGGTGAAGTGTTTTATCCCAGTGGACAATGTCAGGAAGAATGCAAGTGTGCAGAGGATGGAGAGGTAAATAAATAAAATGTAAAAAAAAAAAGTATCGCTAAGCATGAATGGAAAATAATTTGTCCATCTCCTGTGCTGTTTTCTCAGGTTGTATGCAAAAAGTTTACATGTGGCCCTAATGAGAAGTGCAAGCTAGAAAACGGAATCCAGAAATGTTTCCCTATTGGTAAAGGGGTGTGCCAGGCCTCTGGTGACCCTCATTACCTTTCGTTTGATGGGCAAAAATTTGACTTCCAGGGCACATGCACCTACACTCTCTCTAAAAGCTGTGGGCTGGAAGGTACCCACCTGGAGGCCTTTTCTGTCCAGGTGGAAAATGAGCAGTGGGACCAAATGAGGGGAAAGAAAAAGGTTTCAGTCACCAGGTTGGTTGCAGTGGAGGTCTACGGTTTCACTCTTATCATGAGAACAAAAATGCAAGGAGTGCTGGTGCGTGACAACTTTTGGTAAAAGAACATTCACTTGAATGTTTTGTTTTTTTATTTTCTAATAAAACCTCTGATTTTGTTTAGGTTAATGGAGTATTCCATAATCTTCCTCTGAATCTTAATGAGAAAGCAATTCAAGTTAATCAAGAAGGAAGAAATTTTGTTATCAAAACTAATTTTGACCTGATCGTAACCTACGACTTGGTCTATCAAGTAACGGTCACAGTACCCGGTAATTACCGTGAAAAGGTTTGTGGCCTGTGTGGCAACTTCAACGGGAACAATAAAGATGACTTCCAGATGTCCAACAATAAACTCACCACCAATGTCAATGACTTTGGGGGATCATGGAAGGTCACCATTCCTAATGTGGTGTGTGAAAATGGTTGCGAAGGGAATAACTGTCCCAACTGTGACCCAGCTCAAAAGGCTGTGTTTTCCAAACCCACTTACTGCGGTATTCTAACAGAACCTAAAGGTCCGTTTGCAGGCTGTCACAGCAAGCTCAACCCCCAGCCATACTTTGATGACTGTGTGTTTGATTTGTGTGCTTCCAATGGAGATGGAGCCGTGCTTTGTGACAGTGTAGCAGCTTATGCCTATAACTGTCACTTAGCAGGAATGGATGTCAACAGCTGGAGGACTCCATCTTTCTGCCGTAAGTTTTATAACTGAAATATTTTTTAATTATTTGTTTTGTAAAGCGTTCTCATTTTATGTGTATCTTGTGTCTCTGTACAATAGCCATGAAATGCCCCTCCAACAGTCACTATGAGCTGTGTCCCGAAAACTGTGCTGCTTCTTGCCCCGGCCTCACAGAGATTGCAGACTGCCCCACCGGCTGTGCAGAAGGCTGTGAATGTGATACAGGTTTCCTGTTCGATGGACAAACATGTGTCAGAGAAACTGAATGTGGCTGCTATGATAAAGGAAAAACATACAAGGTACAATTCAGCTCTTGTGGAACATGTGTATTTCATACAGTTTTTACTTCTTCCATGGTAGTGCAAATGATATCTAAAATTTGTTGCCTGCCTCCCAAAGACCCTGTCACAAAGTGATATATAGCATCAGCATATGCCAATGAATGAAAAAAGGCAAACATGCTGGTGTAAGTCACATAAGTTAGGTGTAAATTTCAAATAAGTTACTAGCACACTGATTCACAATGGCATAAGTTGCCGATACCGTCCAAAAATTTGGGGCACGCACAAAATTTCCGACATACCTGTATGTCAACATGTTGCTGATAAGGTAGGCACAAGTTACAGGTATGCAACAGGTATGTTATGCATAAGTTCATGCATGTTACATGTAAGTTACTTATAAGTTGACATACATCAGACACCATCAGGGCAATTGTGGAGCGTATGCATATCTTATTTCTAACCGACGAGTAATTAACTTTCGACTGATCTGTAACTTGTATCAGGCATTTTACTTAAATATTAATGCTCCTAGTTCCAAAGGGTAGGGGGAGTTAGGTGTGCAAGAGGCATGTGTGTGGGTGTGACAGAGGAGGAGTGCAAAGGTGTGGAGAATTGTGAGTGAGCACCAGGGGTAGTTAGCTTGGCTAAAATTGAGTTCAGTGTGAGTTGCAACTGCAACAGCAGCTTGTGCTCTATGTATTTTTTTTGTTTGTTTGTTATTGTTTTTTTTATTTGCTGTATATTGACTTATTTAACATATAGCTGACAAACATGGAACTTACTGAACATGTTTGTAACATACAGCATGCATATTTGCTAGTGTTTTGGGGGTCCATTTATATACAGGGTGCAAATGATGAGCTCCTGCTGGATCCATGAGATGTAGAGGTCCACATTTATCACTGCAAAGGTGAAGGATCCTGCTGGAGCTTCCTGGATCACAGATTTGTTTTATTTCTTCTGAGGCATGTCTATCAATACAAAACTAATGACCGGGGGTGCAATGTGTTGAACAAGTTTCATACGTTGCATGAGTCTAAAAAGTTGTAGTGTGACAGGGCCTTAAAGCAGAAGGCGATGCTTTTACATATTTGTCTTATCTGAAAACACACAAACGTTGTTGTCCCCAACACATACTCCGAGCTCTAACCGATGACTTAGAAATTTTGTTTAAACTAATAATTACTAATAATAACTAATAAACTAATTTTGTTTAAACATTAACTGCTGGGAGTCAAATTTATGTTAGCAAAATATCTCATGTACCAATGTATGTTTATTAAAAAAACAATCATTTGTTGCACATCTATAAATCCTTACATTTTGGAGTCAACTCAGTTCAAGCTGACCACCACAGCTAATCTGCATTAGTAATCACAAGAATCACTGACTAAGTCAGATACGGAGATAACAATTGGTGTGGTGTTACCTGAGTCATTCACAACACATGCTGAGTGTTAGTATTTTATATCAGTGACATTGTGCACAATGTCATATAAGTTTGACCTAAACTGCCAAATCATTTTTCATCATAAGATTTTAGTTTACCTGTCCATAATGTGCGGGTCAAGATGCATTTCTTAAGGAAATGCAATGCCTTTAATTCAAATAAAAAGCTTTCAGTTTTGTCCTTGATTTAAATTTTTTTATCAACTTGCTTTGTCACCAGCCTGGCGAAGTTGTATATGAGGAGGATTGCAACACAAAGTGCACCTGTAATCCAGCAACAGGCCTCACTTGTGAAAAACACACCTGCCCCACAAGCACCAAGTGCATGGTCAAGAATGGAATAAAAGGATGCTACAATACAGGCAAGGCATACCATTTATTTGTATACACTAATTTTATAAACAGAAAATTATTTTAATTAACATGAGAAATTCATGTAAATATGACATGTCTTTTGCAGACCCCTGCAAAGATGCCAAGTGTCGTGTTCAAGAAACATGTCGTGTAGAGAACGGTGAGGCTGTGTGCATCCCTAAGTACACAGGCACCTGCTGGGCTTGGGGTGACCCCCACTATCACACATTCGATGGGCTAAACTTTGACTTCCAAGGAACCTGCAAGTACATCATTTCAAAGACCTGTGGGAACGTGGACGGTCTAGTGCCATTCTCTGTCACTGAGAGGAATGATAACAGAGGAAACACAGCCGTTTCCTACGTCAGGGAGGTTGATGTGCTCGTGTATGGGTACACCATCACAATTAGAAAGAACCAAGTCGGTCGAGTCACGGTAAGACTTTAGACTATCGTTTGTCGTTTTTCAGTGTGCACAATATTTAAATAGCTCTGATCTGTGCTTCTCAGGTGAATGGGGAGCTGCTGAATCTTCCTGTAAATCTGGGTGATGGTGAAGTATCCGTGCTTCAAAAAGGACCCACTGCCGAGGTTGTGACTGATTTTGGCCTGACTGTCTCATATGATTACAACTGGCATCTGGTCATTAAGCTTTCCAGTAGCTACTACGGTAGTGTCTGTGGTCTGTGTGGCAACTTCAATGGCAACACAGGTGACGAACTTCAGAATCCTGCTGGTAATGCTATTTCTTCAGTGATAGAATGGGCCAAGAGCTGGCAAACACCCGATCAGGACAAGGACTATCCGTGCTGGGACAGTTGTGAAAAAAACTGTCCGACCTGCGACGATAACGACAGGAAACTCTATGAGACCCAGGCCTTTTGTGGTGCCCTGGCAGCCAAGACCAATAACGTGTTTAGGAATTGTAATGAAAAACTGGACCCCCAGGCCTTCATGAACAGCTGTGTGTACGACATGTGTTTCAATAAAGGGGACAAAAAAATGCTGTGCCAAGCACTGGACTCTTATAGTAAACAGTGCCGTGCACAAGGAGTGATAATTAAGGACTGGAGACAGACATTTGGCTGTCGTAAGTATTTTGCAAACTATTTTGCTCCAGGTAAATGTTTACATTGATCATTGTTTAATGCCTGTCTACATTTTATTTACATTCAGCAATGAACTGTCAGCGTAACAGCCACTATGAAGACTGTGCTAACCCTTGCCAGCCATCCTGCCCGTTCCCTGAGGAACAGCAGAAATGCACAGATACATGTATAGAGGCCTGTGTGTGTGATAAAGGTTATGTCCTCAGCGCTGGTGACTGTGTGCCTGCTAAGACATGCGGCTGCTCTTATCAGGGCCGCTACTACAAGCCAGGACAGCAGTTCTGGGCCGATGAGGTGTGTGGTCGCTTGTGCGTCTGCGACACAAGTTTGGGTATGGTGACATGTCGCGAGGCCTCCTGCTCCGCCAATGAGAAATGCACCATAGTAGATGGGGAGCGCACTTGCCAACCCATCAGTTACGCCACATGCACGGCTTCAGGCGACCCACACTATCATACATTCGATGGTCGCAAATTCGACTTCCAGGGCACATGTGTTTATCAGCTGGCTGGTCTTTGCTCTGAGAAGCCAGAGCTGGTGCCGTTCAAAGTGACGGTACAGAATGACAACCGAGGAAACAAGGCTGTGTCCTACACAAAGACTGTCACAATATCCATTTATGATGCTACTCTCATAGTCAGCAGAGAATACCCCTACAAGGTCTTGGTAAGTATTATTGTGAAGATATGGGTGATGCAGCAAAGATTAATCTGCTTCTGAAGGACCTTTATAGAAAGATGAATATTGAGACAGCTTCACACAGGATTGAAAAGAAAAATGGGACAATTTTTTTCAACCTGATTAAAAGGGGTGGATCATTTCTTTTGTGACTGTGTGCTAATTTTGTCATTCCACATCTTCTGTTGTATACACTTTAAATTGCACATTAAAATTTAATCCAGACAGTCTTAATTAAGCTTAAATTTGACTGCACATTAAAATGGATTAGCGAGGCCAGCAAAATTATTAAATCCATTATCCTCAATAAATATTTCACTCATTCTCTGCTCTTCAGCTCAACGGGCAGCTCGCTTCATTGCCTCTGGATTATAATAATGAGCTCAAAGTGTTTCGAAGTGGTAGTACAGCTGTGTTGGAGACAGCAGCTGGAATTACTGTGAGCTTTGACTGGCAGAGCACAGTGAGAGTCACTCTGCCCAGCAGCTACCAGGGCGCGGTCTGCGGCCTGTGTGGCAACTACAACGGGAATACCCAAGATGACTTGACCATGCAGAATGGCAAACCTGCTCCTGATGGATCCAAGCTCGGGGACAGCTGGCAGGTGGCCATAGTACCAGGCTGTTCATCAGTCTGCCAGGGGCCGTGGTGCCAGGCCTGTTCAGACTCCCAGAAGAAGGTGTACGAGGCGACAAAATACTGCAATATCATTGTTGACAAAGCGGGGCCTTTCAAAGGGTGTCATGAACAAGTGGAACCTGCTCCTTACATGGAGGACTGCGTTTATGATGTTTGCCAATACCACGGACATCGTGGATCAGTGTGTGATGCTTTGGAAGTGTATGCATCTGCCTGTCAGAGCAGAGGAGTGGCTATACTATCCTGGAGAACAGAATCATTCTGTCGTGAGTTTAACTGTTTATTCTGTTTTAAATGGCATTTTATTATTGCCTGCTATAACAAAACAGGTGGTGATGTAATCATGTGCGTGTGTGCATACATCTACAACTGATTTTCTTTCAAAGTCCTCCCAATTTTAGATGGTCACGAAAGTCAATTGACATTAGTAAACAAAAAATCTAACTTACCGGTAGTCAACTTCAGATATTAAGCTAAAATTTGGTTTCATAGTAGATGAGCCATCCCACCACATAGACAGAGTGTCCAAATACGGTAAAGGTTAGCATGCAAAGCAGTATTACAATTAATTTAATTAAGAATATTAGAGTAATTTTTAATTTGTTTCTACCTTATCCCACAGCAATGGTATGTCCCGCTAACAGCCATTATACCTTGTGTGCCACGGGCTGTCCATCAACTTGTGCTACCTTGGCCTCATTTGCCACCACCTGCCAAAGGCACTGTATAGAGGCCTGTGAATGTGACCAAGGCTACCTGTTGAGTGGGGATGCCTGCATGCCTGTGAGAGAGTGTGGATGCTCCTATAATGGCCAGTACTACAAGAAAGGTGACTTTTTCTATCCTGAAGACAAGTGTATGGAGAAATGCACTTGCGGAGAGAATGGGGCTATAACTTGCCAGAAGGTCAATTGTCGTCCAGGAGAAGTTTGTAAGCTTGTGAACGGAGTTAAAGGATGCCACCCAGAAGGGGAAGGAAAGTGTGTGGCTTCTGGTGACCCACATTACATTTCCTTTGATGGGAGGAAGTTTGATTTCCAGGGTACCTGTGTGTATGTTCTGGCCAAGGTGTGCAATGATGACAACGGACAGCTCCCATCTTTTACAGTCACTCAGGGCAATGAAAAGTATGGTAATGGAAAAGTGGCTGTGACGAAGTCTATTGCAGTGTCAGTCTATGGTTATGTGATTTACATCCAGCAGCGAATGCCATGGAAAGTCATTGTGAGTTGAACACTTTCATGCAAAGCACTTGTTCATGATTATCTCCTCACAAAAGTTCTCACAATCACAATCTCATACTTTTGTCTTTCAGGTGAATGATGAACTGTTCAACCTTCCTCTCTCGCTAGAGGAGGGCCGTCTCACAGTTACACAAGAAGGTCACAATATAAAAGTCCAAACTGTGTTCGGACTCAAAGTCCTCTATGACACAGTGTATTATGTTGAGGTGATTGTTCCTTCGACATACCAGGAGAGAATGTGCGGCCTTTGTGGTGACTACAACAAAAAAGATGGTGATGATTTCCAACTTCCTGGAGGCAAACAAACTAATAACGTTGATCAGTTTGGGAGTGCGTGGGTGCTGGACCTGCCTGGGTATGTGTGTGGTGGCTGTGGAGGAGAGTGTCCAGTGTGTGATCAGGCCAAGGCTACTCTGTATGGAAAGCCTGAATACTGTGGCATTATTAGTGCACCTAACGGGCCTTTTAAAGCATGCCACAGTAAAATCAATCCTGCAGCATACATGTCTCATTGTGTGTTTGATGTTTGTGCTGTGGATGGCAACAAGAACACTCTGTGTGACAGCGTGCAGGCCTACGCACTGGCCTGCCAGAGCGAAGGAATTCAAATCCAGCCATGGAGGAGCAACTCCTTCTGTCGTAGGTTCCACTCAGCTGCATTTATTTCAGTGTATTTTGCACAGGTTTCCTGCACTTGTTTTCAGTATGCAAATGTTGTCCCATTTCAGCTGCTCCCTGCCCTCTGAACAGTCACTATGAAATGTGCGCTGACACCTGTGCTGGGACGTGTGCCAGCTTCATTCAACAAGTTACCTGCTCTGAAAGATGCTTTGAAGGATGCCAATGTGATGCTGGCTTTGTTTTTGATGGCATCCAGTGTGTTCCTTTTGAAAACTGTGGATGTGTGCACAACAACAGATATCTGACGGTAAAGATTTTACTAATGTCTCTTGTTCTTAGATCAATAATAAATAAGCCTAGAAGTCCTTGAAGGAATGCATGACATCCACAAGCTTGCAGGCCAAATTTTCAACAAAGTTGAAGTAATTTGGCTTTAAGCAGTTCTCACAAAATTTTAGTTCAATATCCCTATAAGTAACAGTTATTATTATTATTTTTTATTTTTTTTTATTGTGATAGCCTAGTATTGGGTTGACTTCTTGCCATGCACTCGCCACATTAGTTGGTGATATGTCACTTTATCTGTGCTGCTGATTATCCATGTTGCTGATTTCTTGCCTTTAAGCTGCTGTATTCATACCTATCTGCTCACAACAGACTCATGATCAGGCTGCTGTTTAATACACCATATTATATTATTATTGTTGAGTATATATATCTTAGATCCTTGTATACTGTTTCTTTTTTTTTCTTCTATACTTTATATCTTTGCTATTTTGGGGTGCATCTGGGATCTTGAGTACACAATTTCATTCCATCTCATGTACCACATGTGATGCGAATGACAATAAAGATGGGAGACTTAGAAGAAGTGAAGATTAAACGAGGTTCCTTAGATAGAGAACTTTACTAACTGGCTTTTCTATGTCTATGAATGTTTCTGTAAAGTGCCGTGAGACAACTGTGTTGTGAATTGGCGCCATATAAATAAATTGAATTAAATTGAATAAAGAACGTTAAACCTTGAACTTCAACAGGTAACAAGTTCTAAATGTACAACTCATAATGATGCAATGACTTCATTTTCTACAAACGCAGGTGGGTCAAGCAGTGGTGGACAAAGACTGCAGCTCTTCCTGCCTGTGCCAGGCCTCAGGGCTGGTCAAGTGTGAGAAGCTGTCCTGTGCCAGTGTCGAGGTTTGTGATGTAAGAGACGGGGTCAGGGGTTGTCACATCAAACAGGCCCACTGCAGCGTCAGCCCAGTTGGCAAGCTCAGCTCCTTCGACAGCATGTCCGGAACAGTTAAAACTCAGGGGGCATACGAGTTGGCATCTGTGTGCGACGAAAACTCTAAGCAGTGGTTCCGTGTAGTTGCGGATGTCAGGATCTGCAGCAAGATGGACTCCATCGCCGTTGCAGCAGTGTATGTGTTCTTTAAAGATGCCACAGTGACGGTGAACAGCCAACAGGAGGCCTGGGTGAGGAGCTTTAAAGTACTTGCTTGAAAAAGTTTAGTTTTAAAGTGATGTCTAAATTAAAAAGCATTTCTTCTCTTTTAGATAAATGGCAGGAAAGTGTCTCTTCCCAGCCAAGTGACCAATGAGCTATCGATCCAAATCGCAGACAGAAGTGTGATCATCAAAAGGCAGTCAGCTGTGTGGGTCACCTACTCCATTTCGCAGGAGGTTACCGTCACTATTGACACTAATCTGTCCGGTAAAATGTGTGGCGTCTGTGGTAACTACAACAATGACGCCAAAGACGACATGAAGACAGCAGATGGGAAAATCACCACTGATGTGTTGGTAGTTCTCAACTCTTGGAGTGCTGGAGACTTCTCTAGATGGTGAGATTTCTGAATTAACATTTAAGGGCTGTTCACAAGGAAATGCATTTATTTATTTAATTCACAAGTTTATTGTTTCAGCTTTGCGTACCCACAGTTGCAGTGCTACAAACCCAGCATAAACATTAGTGTTCATGTAGATTAGGAGATTTCTAGAAATATTGCCATGTTCACTAACACTTCTTATTTATTCATTCATATTTGCATGGATGTACAGATATGTAACATTCTGGGAAAAACTACAGTAGGCCCTCGTTTATCGTTGGGGTTACGTTCCAGACCCCACTGCGATAAGTGAAAATATGCGAAGTAAGAACATTATATTTATTTATTTTAGTGTATATATATATATATATATATATATATATATATATATATATATATATATATATATATATATATAT
>NC_056502.1:22400797-22406528 GCF_014905685.2 Nematolebias whitei | reverse complement strand
TATATATATATATATATATATATATATATATATATATATATATATATTAAGGATTTTTAAACCCTTCCCACACTCTTACAATGTTCTCTTAAACCTACGTCATTTTAACAACATATGTATATGTACTGTAGAGTACTGCAAAATTAGCTCTGCAGAACACAGAGGCTCGGTTCCGGTCCAGCTTGGCAGACCTACCCTGCCTGTTCTGGTTTTCTCTCTGCAGCCCTTGAGCACCAAAACACTTTTAGAGAGAGCAGGACCTTCGGATGGTCAGCACGGGACGAGACGGTGATCCCGACTGAATTCAAATCCGGATGAGGGAGTCCCGATGGGCTCCAGAGAGAGCAGCGGACCTCTAGGCGGCGTCTCCCGGCTCGGAAGGCCTCGTGGGCACTCAGATTCACCGATGAGTCTGGAGGTCCGGTTCTGGTCTGGTTCCCGGTCGGTTCCGTGTGATTTTCTGAATCTGCTGGACACCAAAGTCATTATGGATAAGGATCGAACATTTTCGGATCAGATCAAAACTTTCCCTTCATTTCAGCAGAAAGCAACAGCTGGAAGAACTGTTGCTTCTGGGTGGGGGTGCTATTGCCTCCTGGGAAATGTAGTCATTTTGAGTGGCGATAAAATGTAGGCTTACTGAGCGAAAACTACAAAATTACAGCGCCTATTTTTTTCATGAACTTTTTACTGTACAGTACCTAATACTGTCCCAATCACGTGAGTTTAATTAAGCTGGCAATCGTGTGTCATGTACAATTTTTTTTTCCTCATGTACAATCTTACTTTGAAAAACCGCAAAATAGCAAGTCCGCAAAAGTTGAACCGCGAAGTAACGAGGGCCTACTGTACTTTTCTATGGGGTCATGGTATTTATGCCCTGAAAACTCTTTCCAATATTTACATTCTTGGCACCTTTAAGGTCCAACAACAACACCTGCTTGTCTATTCTCATTTGTTCAAATATAACGCTCTATTCTTCAGGCACCTTTTGAGCATTAAAACAAATCAAGCACAGATTGGTGAAAGGTGGGATGGTGCTATGGCCATTCGAGCACTCACTCTTAACAGCAAGAACTAAACAAGAACTCCACTGAGCCCTTTTAAAGGGAATAGGAGTGTGGATTTTAATTGCATGTGGCTCAATTTAATTAAGAAATGCCAGAGAATCCCCTATGGTAATTACTGATTAAAAAGCAGGTGAGGCTGACAGGCTTGGCCATCAAGCGCTACCAAGCTTGCAATCCAATCACTGCTTGTCATCCCAGACACTTAAGACTCATCTGGGTGCAATATTAATTTAAGAACGTGTCTTCAGTTTCGTTGGGTCCTAGCCTCTAGCCAGACCTGAGTTTCCCCAAATGTCTCTTTTGCTCTAAGTTGTATCATTGTTTTAAAAGAACAAGAGTATCACCCCTAAAAATTGCTCTTGCGTGTGCCTTCTTTTGCAAAGTGCTACTTTCAGAATTGCCTGTAATTTCCACTAACTGCAATTTTCCTCTTCCGCTGCAGTGGCCTGTAGAGATGCTGATGCTGCATCGACAGACATCTGCCACACAGGTAAATATTGAACCGTTTCCTGTCAAATAAAAGCAGATTTGTCCCTGAATGAAAAGCTGCTACAAAGCACAGCTAACAACTGTTTTCTTCTTACAGGATGATGGCAGTCTTTTTTTTTTTTGTTTGTTTGTCTGCAGCTCTGCTTGTCATACTTCACCACTTCCTCTTTTGTTTCCTTGAGCTGGTGTTTTTGCACTTTTTTTTTTTTTTTTTTTTTCCAAAAGATGTTTTGGCTCAATCTTGTCCAACACCTCCATCTAGTGGGAGAATAAAAATGCAATGTTTCTTCTAAACAAGGTTTATGATTGCAACCTCTACTTTCAAAATCTGCTTGGTACTAAAAGTATCCTGTTCTCACCACCAAATAAACATTTATTGACAATGTGTGTTCAAGTTATTTATTATGTCGTACTTTAAACTTCCAATGTGGGCAGCCTTCTGTGCAGCTGCTACAGCTGGGAAAAACATTTCCACCTGATTAGAGGAAGAAAGAAAAAGGTCCTTGAGTGGGAGAGCATCTGAGAACAATAACAAAATTCCTCAATGTTCAGATAATCAACTGCAATGAGACCAAACCTGCTTCCAGCAAGTTCAACCTTTGTATTTGTCTCACAAAAATGAATCTGTTTGAGTTTTTAAAACCCACTGGCAGTGGTGATTTTAGCCTCTTTTTGTGGGGTGCCCAAGCACTCAAAATTTTTAAATCAGCACCCCTGAAAAATAAAGTATTTTTTTTTCTTTTTTGGGGGGTGGGGGTCTAGTTTGGATTTTGGGTTCTCTTTAATGACTTTAATTGCTGGATGTCCGGCCCCTGAGCTGCTGGATTTCAGTAACTGTGCCCCCCCTGAGCAGTTTAGTTGAATATCCCTGCTTTAGAGGATGAATACAGTTTATTTCATTTCAAAAACATAAACTGAGTCTGGAAAAAACATAAAAGATGATAAAGCCCTGCGGCCGACCTCGTGAACAGCTGAGCACAACAGTGATAAACCGGAAGTACCACATGTTCATGGAGGTAACTGCAAGTAAATCCTCCATTTTCTGTCGTCATTGCGCCTAATGTTTAAATTAAAGGTGATTAAAGCTAGTTGTGCTTTGTTTTGGGTGTTTTGTATGTACCGTAGATATAGTTATGTCGCAACTTCTGGTTGGACAAGTTTAGTTTTTGTTTGTTATGATCAGTTAAACTGATTTTGTACAAAGTGTTTATTGGGTTGTGTAATGTAAAGCAGAGCGATACGGCTGTAGCATCTTAGCTAGTGTGTCTGTATTGCACGCTGCTAGCTTAGCGCTAATTCTTGTTGTGCTCTCTAAAATAGTTATTTAATCAAGTGTTTACTTATGTAGGTAAACTGTTTAACAACCTGTTAATACACCAGAATGAAGGAATTGTGTCTACTTTATTCACCCCCAGACCTCTGTCCCCCCGACATTATGAATGCTTCTGACAGCAATGGCCACCTCGTTCAAGCCAAGAGTCATTGTCAGCACTGGGGGCAAAGCACCCCTAAAGGTCAGATTCTAGAATCGCCCCTGCCTACCAGCAAATGCACTTGAAAGGTTTTGCCTATTTCTGTGACTATTTCCGACATTTCTCATGAACCCCTGGACAAACTTTATTGAAACCTAACATTTGGTGTTGAAGCTGAGGATCATTCACAACACATACTCCGTGTGTAACGCATTACACGAAACCTCGGCTTTGCTTTAACATGATCTGGGATCAAGCTTGTGTGTTGGCCAAACATCTCATGAACCACTGGGTCAACTTTAATGCTTCCTGCTTCGAAATAGTCGCCACAGTTTATCGACATTAATAAATAGAACGGCTGCAGCTCGGTCAGTTTTACAGATATTGAGCTGAAATGTGGCATGGTGAGTCATATGCAAGTAATACAACACAATCTGAGCATGTGGAACACATCATGCTTGGCCTTTTCTCTCTCTCTCTCTCTTTCCCCATGACTGTTTTCATATAAGCTGAGAGGAAAACTACCTCTGCGAGGGACTAATTTGTCCCTGAAAGCACACCACTGTTTACAGCCTCTCATAGCAGTCCGCAAACTGATTCCCCAGAACAACAAGCTCACTGTTTTTGCTACTGCTTGTTTTAAACGTAGAGAACCAGACATGGTTCATACAAAACTGACCCCTGAACATCAGTGCTGGCAGCAGGGTGTATGGAAATAAACACCGCAGCAGCACAGTGTAGCCCTCTGACTGGTGGAACTGTGCAGGACAGCTCTGGGTGATTTTTGGGAGTAGCTCCAGTGGCACCCCTCCCCCGCAGCACCCTCTTCCTCCTCTCCCTGCTTCATTCCTCAGGCATAAGAAGGAGCAGATCTTGGGTAAAGTTTTGCAGAGAGGAGGTCTTGCTTAGATTGCATGAGGAAGCTTTTCATTTGGAATAGCAATTTATTTATTTATTTTTTTGTTTATGCTGGAGATAGAAGAGTTTTCTGGCTGAAGTGTGGTTGAAGACTAAACTTTCATTAGTTATAAGAAGTGGATAGGGTAAGTTGATTTCATTTTATATCTTTTGCAGCCATAAAAACTTAATTTAATTGTTTTAATTTCTTATAGAACTGTTTAGCCGTTTTTTTCCCAGTTCTTGTCTTATTATTTGCGTGTTTTCATTCTTCTCGCTCCTTCTTACCAACTCCCCCCACAATCTGATTTACTCCACGTAAACACGAGGCCGTTTCCCTGCACCATGGCTCTGTCACAAGGTCACTACTGCTCATGTGTTGACATTTTTCCGGCGGGTTTATGCGTTTTTAATGTGTTTCTTTCTGTGGCGCCGTAGAGAAGCTAAATGGAACGGGTTTAAAGGAGTTTGTTGGTGCCAGCAACGTGTGGCAGAAGCTCCTCAAACACCCGCGTTTTAAAGCGAGAACAGCAACGAGACTTCAAAAAGCGGGTAACTGTTCGTTGACGCCTCAAGTGCTGAATCGTACGTCGACGTCGCCGCCATATTGGATGTGGCAAAAGTCATAGAAGATGCCTCATTGATTTAGAGTGGCAACACAGAGAAAAAGCTGTGCAAGACCATTCTTTTCCCAGGTTTATAACTTACACACATGCACACACATTGCATGCATATATATGTTTCTTTATTTGTCATTCGCACCACATGTACATGTGGTGGAACGAAATTGTGTACACAGGGTCCCAGGGTCTGATGGTTCAAAGTTCTTTTTAATCTTTGCTTTTACAGGAAGAATCATTGAGAGTGTGGGTCGCTTGTCTTCAGACATGCTGGTGGTCACAAGTTTGACTGGCGCCATCAGTTTGACAATGTCTTCAATGTCGTAGAAGTCTTAGTCCTTGAGAGTATTCACCTCTTCTCCTTTTCTGAGGTCCCTGGACATGAGTGCTGCAGAAATCGCAGGATGTTGCTCAAAAAAGCGTTCAAGCATGTCATGGGAGCTATTCCACCGCGTGGATACATCTTGGATGAGTTTGTGGGAAGGCAAAGCCAATTGTTTCTGTTTCTCTTGAAGGATTTCTGCTGCCCTCACACTATGATGAAAAAAGGCAACCGCTTTCCTCACTCTTCCCAGCAACCTTGCTACTGTGTCAACTTTAAAAGCTTTCTGTGTGGCAAGATTAATAGTGTGTGCAAAGCACATGAGGTGAGGGGTCATCTCTGCTTCCACTCCAGCTAATACCATGTTTGTGGCATTGTCTGTCACCAGGGCTGGATCTTTATGAAGAAGGTTCCAGTCAACACATGCCTGTTTTAGCAGAGCACAAGTATTTTACATGGTGTGGGATCCTTTGAATACCCTGGTTTGCAACACATGCACATTTAACTTCCAGTCTGGAGAGATGTAGTGGACAGTGATGGTCACATAAGACTCAGTGAAGCATGACGTCCAGGCATCGGTTGTAACAGCAACTCGCTCTGCATGTGCCAATTCTTTTTCAACTTGGCTCTTCACTTGGGCATACAACGCTGGCATGCATGTGTTTGTGATATGCTGCCGGGACGGAATCTTATATCTGGGCTCTAACGTATGAATCAAATCCTGAAATCCTTCCCCCTCCACTATATTGTACGGACACAAGCCCTTAGCGATGAAACGGGTTATTGATGCTGTTATATCTTAGCTCGTAATGAACTGTCGCCGAGTTGCCCGTAAAATTTAGTGATAACGTTACCCGTCGC
>NC_056502.1:22394485-22400697 GCF_014905685.2 Nematolebias whitei | reverse complement strand
TGTATGTATATATTGTTCATTTTTCTGTCCTTGTTTTTCTTCTGTTTTTTATTTGAAAGATGTTCCTGCACACATTACCTGTTTCAATCCCTCACCCCCACCTCAGTATTCCGTTGGTGCCCAAACCAATATTTTGAACCTTTGTTTTATCTTTGTGATTAATGCCTTGCTCATTTGCTGAGTTTCACTATCTTGTTCAATTTAAACAATTCAACTGAACTGTCACACAGATGACGTCCTCCATCCATCCATTATCTTTACCCGCTTCTTCCATTTTTGGGTCACGGGGCACGCCGGTGCCCATGTCCACCAATCACTGTGCGAGTGGTGGGGTACACCCTGGACAGGTCTCCACTCTCCAGTCCTTCACAGGGACACATAGAGACAAATGAGACAAACAACCATTCACTCTCACTCACACCTAGGGACAATTTAGTTACCAATCAGCCTAACATGCATGTTTTTGGTCTGTGGGAGGAAACCGGAGTACCTGCAAAAAACTCACACATGCAGGGAGAAAACATGCAAACTCCACCCAGAAAGACCTCCAGACTGGGATTCGAGCCGGGGACCTGCTCACTGAGAGGCAGCAGCTCTACAGTTGCACCACCGTGCTGCCCCCAGATGACATCATATTATCTTTAAAATGCTCTGTGATAAAATGCAGGGTTTATAATAAAAGTAAGCTTGAATATTTCTAGAAAAATGTTTCAGTATCCTGAAAAGTGGTCCTGGGTAGGCCAGGCACATAAAAGTCAACAACTTATTTTATGGAAGACCCAAGAAAGTCACAAAGATAGATACTTAAAGCCTAAAACAAGGAGGATATGAGCAGATATGGAGGTTTTAAACAAATATTACTAACAAATCACCAAATAGATGGTAGATTTAACTGTAATAAGTGAAAAGATGAACCCATATTTACTCTTTTTATTTCACTTTACTTAAATAGTAAAAATGACTGCCATATTTTAGGAGGTGCTATACCCCCATATATCTGAAAGCAGTCTTTTAAAAAAAAACTGTGCTTTCTTTTAACTATTAATAATAAGTCATTAAATATAATTATTAGATACACATTTTTAACAGGACTGTACTTCAGTCATGAGATAGAAATAACTGGCCATGTTTGGTCAACAAACTGTTAATTACATTTACTTTATGGCTTTAAAACAGTAACATTTTATGAGTCAAAATTTTCATTGTTAAATATTTAGAGAGCAAAAGTGTTTGTTTTTTTTTGTTGTTGTTCTTTTGTTTTTTGCTTCCGGAAAGCAGTAGCCACATTATATTTGATCATTTTTACCAACAAAAAATGATTAAAACACATTTTTAAATTATATATTTTTTTGTAGCTCAGCTGATGGATTAATGTGACCAGCTCAACACTGATAAGAAAAAAAATTTTTTTTCGTAAACCACTTGGTTTTGTGTTTTTATCAAAATAATTATTTAAAAAAATGTTTGGATGTGGTTTTAAATTGCCTGAATAAAATAAGCTTTTAGTCTCATTAGTTTAGCAGTAGTAGTAAATCCAATTTTAGAAATATCTAAGGCAAAAGAGCAGGAGTATTAAAATAAATGTTACATGCAATTCATCATAAAAATGCAAATTTTACCACTTTCATATTAAACCGATTCTCCATTGTGGTATCTTCTCACCTTTGCACCCCAAACCATTGATACTGCGTTTGTTTTTCCCCTTTCTGATAAAACTAAAGTATAATTTCCACCAAACAGGTAAAGAAAAGGTGTAAAATAGGAGTGGGGGGGAAAAAGTTACAAAATAAAATTGTGATTTTTCCAGCAGACTTTATGTAAGACCACACAGGTTTGTTTCCTCAAAAAGCTTCACCCCACACGTCAAAGATAAAACACTGGGCCTATTTCCACCCGCTCCGTGGAACTAGAGTACAAAGACTGCAGAGAAACCTCCTCCATTAGGAACAAACTCAGTGTGGCTGTGCAAACCAGAGAGCTTCATCAGAAAGCCTTCAGCATGGGATTGCCACAGCTCAGTTTCTGTGACATCTTCCTGCCCCGCTCCGTTACGCTACAGAACAGCTAACCACATCTTCCTGCCTTTGGTGTGTCAGAGGCGCGTCACTTAGAGACATGTTGCCCTGGCTTCTCTGCTGCACCTACATGTCTGGGAGTCTTGTCTCACCCCCTGCTGTCGCCCATCGCTGATAGGAAGAAGACAATGATGTTTTGGTCATTGTCTGTGTGTGTATTTGTTTGTTAGCAAATTAAAAATCTCACAAACCATTGGACAACTTTTGATGAAACTTGCAAAAAGTAATCACTAGATGTGCAGATAATAACGTATTACAGTGGTTCCCAACACTGGTCCTTGAGGAACACCATCCTGCATGTTTTAGTTGTTTCTCTGCTCCATCACACCTGATTCAGTGATTTAGTTACTTCCTTAAGTTCAGCAGAAGCCTGTTAATCACCCTTTCATTCCAATCAGGTGTGTTGGAGCAGAGGAACAATTAAAACATGCAGGATGGTGTTCCTCAGGGACCAGGGTTGGGAACGACTGACTTATAGAGTCAAGCTGGTTCAAAATGACTCCCACAGCTGACCTTAAAAAACACACAAATGTCTAATTCACTTATTTTAATGGACATTCTGAGTGCTAACACATTCTACATCTTGGTTTCAAATTTTGACTGGTTGGAGACAACTTTGACTGTCAACCCAGTTCAAGATGGCCGCCACTGCCAACTGACCTTGGAAAGGGCAAAAATGGCTAAACTTCAGTCAGTTTTACAGATGCTGCGCTAAAATATGGGTTAAATGTGGCTGAGAATCGTTCACAACCCAGACTTTAGGCACTTCTCAATGCCAAGGATCTTGGCACGAAATTTTAGCATCAGCTATCGGAGTCAACCTTGTATGTCTGTTAGCAAAATATCTCATGAACCACTGAACAGACGTCAATGAAACTCTCAGAAATTCTTCATTGGATGAACATCTACAATAAATTATTTTTCGAGTCACTCTAACTCAAGATGGCAGCCGCAGCTAATCGATATTAGCCAACACACAAACGGCTGTAACTCAGTCAAACACAGATATTTTAATACAACTTGACATGGCAGTAGCTGAGAGTCATTTACAGCAAATAATCTGAGTGTGGCATCTCGCATTACTGTGTGAGATTGTGCATAACAATATTTTTAAGATGTGACTAAATCATCTACAACTCTGTAATTTCTCGTCATAAGGTGATGGAAGTCTAAAACGCTGGAATGAACGGCAGCCGGTGAAATGTATTTCATCAAGAAAGGCTAGGCCTTTAATTAAGTCTTGTCAGCATAGAGCATGTTGTCTGATCAGGTCAGTCAGTTCAGTCGTTTCCTTTCCAAAACAATAAATTTCACTTCCACTTGCAAAGAAGCGAACAACAGGTCTTTGTTGTTCTCCGTGCGTGCCTTTTAACTCATGATAAAGGTCACTTGATCAGAATTCACTGCATTACTCAGTACTTTTCAATCCCGCAAAGTTTCATTTTCAGGCTCAGAAGGTGTTACTACGGCTTACTCAGTCCTGACTCATTTGGTCTTTACGACAAGACGTGACCTTCGGCCTTTGTCGCCGATGGTATCACACAGCAGCTCCTGCATTTGAGCAGCTTTACCAAGAAATGCTGCTCAGTGCTTCTTCACGTAGTGACCTGACAAAACGGCACAAGAAACAGGAAGCAAGGCATTTAATGGCTCGTCTGAGAGAAAGTGAGAGAGGAGGGAGACAACCAAACTCCGAATTTGCATTAAATTGCATATACTCCACTAGTCTAGAACTAGTCTGTGCTAAATTCAAATGAAACCTGTGGAAATCCCTGGACACTGAGTCACATGCGTGGGAGGCTGGGGATTCCAACGACCTTTGTCTTTTGGCTCACAAAACAGAACGAAGCAGCGCACAAACAGTTTCCTCATTTTGTGGTTTAACAGATGCACGAACAGGGCACCCAGAACGTGCGTGCGTGCGTGCGTGCACGCGTGTGGGTGGGTAGACAGAGGATGACCAGAGAAGCTTGTATAGGAAATTGTCACGTCACACACAGTTTTCTTGTCTGGCCCTAATGAAAAGAGGAAATGAAAACATGCGAGCGAGGGTGGGGATGTGTCAGGGTTTCCCCAAAATAATAAAGTCCTGACGCTCGGATGCACCCAAGCTGTGATGTCATCAGCAAGTTGACTGTTCAACTGGTCCACAGGTGTTTACCTTAAACTGACTGGGTTAAAAACACAAACAGTAACATATGAGCTGACAAGATGAATGTAGACTGTAGATGTAAAGTTACATTTGGCACAATAAGTAATTAAAGCTGTAAATTCAGCAGAGAAGAATTAACGTAAGGACAAGATTTAAAGTGTTTGTCATTTGAGTTATGTAGAAATACGTTTAAATGACCTGTCGTTTTTGTTGCCATGATGGCACAGTATGTAGAAAGGCAGGCGTACTCACATTTATCAAAGTGCATGTCAGAAGCGGTTGATCTCTGAGGTCTTCCTTCGGGTCGTCTGCTCGGTTCCGTTCAGAACGGGATGCTCAGAACCAGAGGAACTGGTGCCGTTCAGGCAGGCTGAGGTTCTCGAGTCTGTACTGGCTGGTAATCCACCGCAGCTGCTGCTTGTAGGCAGCCTCCAGCTGCAGATCCCGCCCCCTTCCAGCTGCAGACCCCACCCACCTCACTCCAGCTGAGGGAAACCCCAGCTCCGCCCCCAGTGTCAGTGAAGCGAGCGGAGCAGACGAGGAACTAGCAGCAATGATAAGCTTGAAGGTGCTTTCTGAGCAGGGACCGTGAAAGAAAAAACACATGAATCATTTAGATATATTTATGTACAAATATAGCAACAAAAAAAATGGACATTTGTGCTTAATTATGTATTTAGACTTTTTTAAATTAGTACAATTAAGCAACTTATATGCCAGTAGCTACATTGTTCCTATTAATAAAGTATTTATGATTTAAATGATATTTTAACATCAAGTTTAAGAAAATTTCACAAACTTAAATTGACTGGTTATGCACTGGTTAGGCCAGTAGTTCCCTAAATTGGGTTGGGATCTCACTGGGGGTCAGAAAACACCAAGTTCTGAGGTGATCTCCATAAATAAATAAATTTTTAAAAAATTATTCCTGCTAGCATGTTTCTACTAAAATAGTTCCAATAGATAAAATAGCCATAACTTTATATATATATATAAATATAACGTTAAGCTCTTTGTGTTGTAATCTATCTTTTACAGTATTTATTAACATTTTTAACAACAATTGTGCAGTTCAACTCAAGATATTTGGCTGTGGTGACTGTATTTTAAAAGGTAGAAAGTTCGAGGAGGAAATGTTATGAACAAAAAATGTTTTATTTGTTCAAGTTCACTTGGTAGAAATTTGTGCTGGTTCAATGACAAAGAAATCTAAGCACAAAAATCTTCTTCTGAAAATAAAACAACTTGAATTAAATGATTAAACAGAATTTGAGTATTAATAACATATAAATGACATATTATCAAATCAAGGTCTGTATGATTTGTTCATTATTTTTGCGTCAATTGTTTTTTAACCTCAAAATTCCAATTGTAATAAAGTTTCTATTTGCATGTTAAACTTAATTTTAAAAAGAAAAACAGCCTGAACAAGAAGAAAATTCAACTTTTTCATCTAGAAAATAATAAATTTGTTATAAACCATGTCAGTTCAAATTTTTTTATTTTATTTGTATAAGTCAATAGATTAAAATGACATCCAGAGCAGGTACAATAATGTTTTTTATGGATATTTATAATTCAGTTGTGAATTTACATATTTAGTCAAATGTGATGTTTTTAGGTTATGAGTAGCTGAGGAAAATTTGTCATGTCTAAGAAAACAACTTGGTGCCAACTGATGAGTTTCTCTCGCTTTCACCAAATTACTCATATTTCACCGTCTACTGCATCTATAAACAACTGCTTGAAGTATAACTAAAGTTAAAAAAAAAAGAAAATGATTAATGAAAATCTTATTTTAAAGAGGAAACATGAAACAAAACCAGAGCAAACGTTAAAAGAAATGTGATTATTCACAGAGAAAATTTAAGAAAACTGTTTGGAAGCCAAATAACATTCATTCATTCATTCATTCATTCATTCATTCATTCATTCATTCAATCTATCTATCTATCTATCTATCTATCTATCTATCTATCTATCTA
>NC_056502.1:22394160-22394385 GCF_014905685.2 Nematolebias whitei | reverse complement strand
TATATATATATATATATATATATATATATATATATATATATATATCTGTGTGTCTATCAATCTGTCAGTTTGTCTGTCTGTTTCTCTGTCTGTCTGTATCTGCCTGTCTATCTGTCAGTCTGTCCGTCTATCTATCTATTTATCTGTCTGTCTATCTATCTGTAAGTCTGTCTATCAATCTATCTGTCTGTCTGTCTGTCTATATGCCTGTCTATCTGTCAGTCT
>NC_056502.1:22393967-22394150 GCF_014905685.2 Nematolebias whitei | reverse complement strand
TCAGTCTGTCTATCAATCTATCTGTCTGTCTGTCTTCCTGTCTCTCTGTCTATCTATCTATCTGTCTGTCTATCTGTTTATCTATCTGTCTATATATCTGCGTGTCTATCTATCTGTCAGTTTGTCTGTTTGTCAATCTGTCAGTTTGTCTGTCTCTCTGTCTGTCTCTCTATCTATCTGTCT
>NC_056502.1:22389333-22393957 GCF_014905685.2 Nematolebias whitei | reverse complement strand
TGTCTGTCTGTCTGTCTGTCTGTCTGTCTGTCTGTCTGTCTGTCTGTTACTTTAGATTTTTGCATTTCCAGTTTTAATTCAGCCTTGACAAAATGAAAGCGTGAATCTACGTGATATCATTTAACTTATTTAAGACCCATTCAAATCACAGTCATCCCACTTCCTCTTTGGTTTCAGATCATTTTGTGTCTTTGTTTTTATTTTAAAAAAAGAGGGAAAAGGAAATAAAAAGCAAATGCAAATAAAAAACATCCAAGTGCCGCTGTACAAAGACCAAGTTATGACAAAACTCACCTCTCAGGTCAACATGTTGATCCATTTATTTCTCTTTTGCTATAATTGAAAACCATCACTGAAATTATCTCCAGGCTTGTTTACAACATTGTGGACAACACTGACCCTGTTGCAGTTTTGCTGAATGGATGACTGCTGTAGTCTGTGTGACAAACTGGAGGGGAAAAAAGCAGAAACAGAACAAAAGCTCCAACAAACATTTGTTTCCTGCAGGATTGCACATCTAGTTAGCTCCGCAGCAGCGCCCTCTGCTGGTCAGAAGTGGTATGATCAGTCTTTCCTCTGGCACTGCAGACCAGAGCTGAAAAACCAAATCAAGTTCTTCTTCCTCAAGCTGTTACCTTCAAGGGTCGCTGCAGCTGATCGTCAGCCTCCATCTCACCGATACCAAACATCCTCCTCTGTCACACCAACCCTCTGCACACCCTCCTCCACTACATCTAACCTAGTCTGCAGTCTTCCATTTTCCTCCTCCCTTCCAGCTCCGTGTGCATCAAACTTTGTCTAATGTGTCCTCCATCATAGCATCTCCATTTGTCAAAACCACCGAACCATCTCAGTTTCTATAACTCTAAACTGCTCAACTTAAGCTCATTTCTAATCCTGACAATTATGATCTCTCCTAACAAAAATTCTAAAATCTCTATTTCCGCCTCCTGTCTGTCTGTTAATGAACAATGCATCACAGCAGATATCAACACCATCGTGTCTACCCTCTCCTGCTGCTCTTCTTCTGTTTCCAAAGTAAATGAAGCACCTTTCATATAACAGTGTGAAACACAAAGTGCTTTATATCAGATAAAAACAAAACAAAGGAAGAAAAGGGACTAAAGAACCCAAGAACACTTTAAAATATTTTCATAATAAAAACTTAAATTCTAAAATTAAAGATTAGTAAAAGTAAGTCACTGAAGAAGCAGGGAGAGTGGGAAAGAAAGTTAAAGGAAATGTAAAGTTATAATAATAATAATTAAACTGCTATTTTAACCCTAAGCTCTTGTTAAAGTGGGCTGTTGTGTCCACAGAATGAAACTGGTGGGTTTGTTGTTGGTGCTGCCAGTTTCTAGGAAGTCAGTAATTACTTTACCTGACCAGCACCAATTCACAAGAACAGTCATCTCAGGGCGCTAAGAAGCAAGTCCAAATCCATTGCAGATTAGATTAAAATGTAATTACAGTCAATTCATTCCAGTTGTGATACAATGCAATCACACAAAATTAGCAATTGATAAAAGTTATCTATTTAAGGAGGCCAGCAGATTGTGTCAAATGATCACTTTGTCCTAATCCTCCATCGTAAGCAGAGTATTAGCAACAGTAGAAAAGAACAACTACCATTAAATAGGATGAAAGCTCCAGTTAAAAATAAGGGCAAGCGGCCATCTGCCTCGACCACCTCCTGTAGATCCACAGAGTGGGCAGGGATAATTGGCCTCAGCTTTCGTCCATGATAGCTGATTATTACCAGCTGAATTTAAGGCTGAGTTGGACAAGAACTCAACGCTGGACCGTTAATTGCCAAATGGCGTTTCAGCCGACAGCCTCTGTGTGTAACTAAGAGAACCTTGTGCTCTTCACTCACTTTGTTTCCTCGAAGCATCGTTGTGACTCCTGTCCTCCGAGACTGGACTCAGTACCTCCTGTGTTCCATCTTGGAGTCTTTATCCTCACCAGTCTGCACTCTCTCACAGATATAATTATTAACAACGCAGCCTTCTTACCACCTGCCCGATCCAACCTAAACCCATACCACATACCTGGAATCCTTCAGGTCCAAACCTTGGACCTCAAATCCTCCGTGTGCATGGGGAGAGCATGCAAGCCACATAAAAAGGCCTTGACGTGCACCTGCACTAATCACTACCACACAGTTTCTTATGAAATTACAAATTATATAGAACATAAATGATCATTTCAGTGCAGTCTACACACATTAAACTGCCAATTAACAAAACATGTTGAATGACACACAGTGAAGTTACCCACTGAACTACAATAAACTCTGCTGAACTGATAAGGGTATAAAAGAGAGCAGATAACGCAGCTCGTGGATCTTTTTTTTTTTTTTTGTGAATTATCTACATGTGTGTACATTACGTATATTTACGTAATCTGTCCTGAAAATTTGACCTTAAAAGTTCCGGATATAAATCTTCACCTGCCATGTATGTGTATATGTGTGTGTGTGTGTGTGTGTGTGTGTGTGTGTGTGTGTGTGTGTGTGCGTGCGTGCGTGCGTGCGTGCGTGCGTGCGTGCGTGCGTGCGTGCGTGTGTGTGTGTGTGTGTGAGTAGTTCTTTTAAGTAAACAGCATTAGTGAGAGAAAATGTCTCCAACAGATAACATAAATCTGACTTTTAAAACAATGGAGGTATGGATACATGTCATGCTTCTGTTAAATAGTAGAAAAGTTAAATATAATTTTGATGAGGTTCCTGTGCTCAGTCAGGATTACCAGAGAGCTGGACTACAAAATGAACAGCTGAGCGAGCTGAAAGTTTGAGCTTTCAGAGTCACAGAAGAGGAATTATTTGAGCCTTATTGGAAGATAAGCCCCATCTGTTCACGGATTCTTATCTTAATGAGATCCTAAACATTAAAATCTGACAGAAACAACATGTATAACATCATTAAAGTACAATAAGATTTTAAACAAACAAGACCAAAACTTAAACTTCCACCATCATCCTAAAAGCCAGTGCTCCACATTTAAATGATCAAACGTTGGTTTAATTTTAAAATGTAACCATATTACAAACACAAACATATACAAACTAATGATTTTAACCTATGGATTTTTATGTTTGGTGAAGGTGCAGTTAAGTTACAGTAAATAAAATAAATGAATATATTTTGGAAAACATTACCATCAGGACCATAAATGAAGCTGATGCCTTTTCAGAAAACTAGACATTATCACTAATATTTTTACTGCTGTGGATTCTATATGACTGTTAAAATATTCCTGTTCAAACCTTAATAGCTGCTTATTTTACTGGAACATCATTTCCCAACAGAACTTTAAAAAACAAACTAATTTAAACTCCTGCCATAGAGTTAACAATCAGCTAATGTGTGAATGTAGCAGGTCTACTGTGGTCAACAACTTTAATTACTGTTGTCTAATACAGAAATTGTTTTTATTAGTAGTGATGTTATTATTTTACATTATAGGCAGTATGTTACTGCGGTAAAGTACCGCAGTAGTATACTGTAGTATGTTTTAATCAGACCAGGCGCACTTTTTGATTCTCTGACATGTTTTCACACAGCAGTTAGGGAGTTATTGATGCTCTGATCTCATTAAGTTATAGTTAGTCTAATTAACATGCAGTTATCCTACCAGCTGTAACAGAGCTAAATAACTTGTTGTTTTCACAGAGCCTTTAAGTTAGCCATGAACGTTTTAGTAAAAAAACAATGATACAGTATATTGTTTGAAACTTACCTCCACATAAGGATGTAGGAGAATGACGTCAGAGTGTCTCAAACGTGGCCAGGAAGTCCGGGAGTTTTATTTTATTTATTTGTTTATTTATTTCTTTGTTTTATTATTATTATTATTACCCGAACAGTATCAGTAGTTTAGCTGCCCGCACACAGACGTATGTCTGTGGTCAGCCGACATGTCTGTTGAGTTTCACTACTCTCCGGCTGAGGAAGCGAACCGCCGAGTGGGCGGAGTTTGTATACTGTCTGGGCGGGTTAATATGACTTCTAGCCGGATTAAATACCGGCTGATAGTGACGAACAGATCCAGTCACTGCGAGCTGTGTTTTCTTCTCTGCCTGATTTAATTTCACATATTTACGTTCACTTTTTCTACGCAGCAATGGACGGGATTTCTAATTTAATTGAGTAAAAGACTTCAAAAATAAAACATACTCAAGTAAAAGAAAAAGTATATATTAGATGTGAATAATTATTTTACAAACTAAACTTACACTTAATTTCATAACCTGGCACAGAGAACAACAGAAATTTTAACTTTGGCCAAAAACCGAAATAAAATGCATGATCTTTAGTAACGTTACACCCTGCAAGTGAAGTTTAATGCGATGTCTGTCATCAGTATTTAACGATTTTTTTTTTTTTTAAAGTGTCGTGGCAATGACTACCTGCATCTGCATTGTTTACACGCAAAAAGAAAGAAGAAAAAAACAAGACAGGAAGTCAGACACCTCCTCTCACGGAGGAACGTCCTCACATCATCTTCAGGACTGCAGAAGACAAACAGCAGAGCAGGTATGTAGAAAGCTTCACGGAGTTTCTCCTTTTAAAGTTTGGTTTTGCATTAAATCTCACTGAAACTTTTTTGAGATGTTGATTCA
>NC_056502.1:22362244-22389233 GCF_014905685.2 Nematolebias whitei | reverse complement strand
TATATATATATATATATATATATATAAGGACACCTTATGCTTTTTTTTATTCCTATTGCGTTTTATACCAAAACCATATCGCGATACATATTGTTATTGCCACCCTTCACAATACATATCGTGATATGAATTTTATGCCATATTGCACATTCCTACTCTGACATACAGCTGCAATGAACCGACCTGCTCAATGAGGTATCTACATATATGTCTATGGTTGATGCGTCTCCGCTTCTCCTTCATTCAAAACTGAAGCCAAACATGAAGTTTCCTTTAGAGGGGTCATAATAAACTTTGATAGTCATTAGAGGTTGTATCACAGTGTTGTAGGGTTAAAAGTGACCAAATAAATACATAACAAAATAAATAATTGTTTCATTAAATAATTGCACGGGGCTAATGCTGATCCTGTGAAATCCATTGCTTTAGTCTGATGTCTGTTCAGGCATGGTGGCTCTCCATGCAGGACCTCAGTGAGCTCTCTCGTGAACCGTTTAGAGATGTTTTGGAACAAGCTAGGGTTATAGAAGCTGGTGTTGCTCATCCAGAGTTTGTGGTATATAAATTAGGGCAATTTATTGAAGTTGCTTGAGTTTTTCTGCACTTTCCAACTAAGACATCAACCCCAAAGGGATTGCAAACTTGGAAGAAGTACTCCAGATTACATGATTTAACCTTTTTTTGTTATCTACCTGGATGATTGAGCCTACAAACCTTTTTTTTTTTACTACAGCAGTTCTCCAGTACGCCACGCAAACACTCAGACCTGGGGGTCCAAGTGTTTGTGTGGTGCACTGTGTTCTCTGTGGGTCTGATGCGTTCCAGTTGTACTGGGAAATGGGAATTTCCCACTTACGAGTTGTAAATGTCAACTGGAACATCCCCTGAAGTGGGAATTCTCAGTTGGTAAGTTGGAGAGATCCAACAATTCCCAGTTCAGAATTCAAGATGGCGGCTTCACACTACAACAGTGAGTAAAACTCTTACTTTTACTTTTAATAGCAGTTTTGTTACTTATTTTACATTACTCTGTCTAACAGATAGTATTTTTCTAATGTTTATAAGTGGACATGTTAAAACACGGTTTGAATGCATGAAATACCACGTAGAGGTCTGTTGTTATTAGCGGTGGTCAGTGGTAGTGATAAAACAAGTAATGGAAAGTTTTGTGTGTAGTCGAACAGTTTATTCAGAACAACAAATTTATTATAAAATGTGACTAAAAATTATTCTGTGCCTCCCGTTTGTATTTTGTTAAGACCTCGTTGGCTGAATTTTTAAAGCTTCCCCAGAACTATCATTAGAATCACAGTTAAGCACCATTAAACTATGGCCAGACTACTCTCTTACAACTCCAGTGACCAGTGTGTCTAAGAAATGTGCATAGTGAAAGGACAACTAGTAGAATCCAGTGAGTTTCTCACCACAGCAGGTAAGATAGTAGTAGTAACAAAGATGATGGTAACCAAAACAACAGCCATAAAGTAAATATAATGCAATGATGTTAATTTGTTGATTTTATGTGGTTCAGATGAGTGCAGTGACAATGTGGACGCAGCAAGCCGAGCTTCAGCCCAACGATTAACCCAGTGGAGATAGAGAAAGACCTCTACATCCACCCCTACAACATCCAACACTCGTAAACGCAGGAGGGTGGATGACGAGGTGGAGGAGTTCCTCCGACAGGCGGTGGAGACACTGGAACAACAGAAGTCTGTCCAACAGCGTTTTAGGCCTTAATGACACAGCTACTCAGTAAATTTTATTTTTTATATGAAATTCTAATGTCACGTTTGAAGAGCTGATGAAGTCAAGCACCAGTTCTTAAGTTGTTTGTAAACTCTTAACTTTTCATATATTCATGTTTTTACCCTGAAGTTTTCATATAGTGTTATTTTTACTTTGTTAATAAAATGTTGTTTGAATATTCATCACTGAGACTTTTTTCTTCTTAACCACAAGATATGGTCAATAGTTGAAACAAAGAAAATTAAACAGTAAATTGTGAGAAATTCTTGTTTGATGACACACAAGTATTCTCACAGAGAACACTCTTTGGCACATAATATAATATACTGCTGCTGTTAATTTATTTATACAGCTCTACAAAAATTTTATTCCATTATATCACAAATCAAATCTATAAATCTAATCTTATTCTGTTTTTCCACCAAAACATTTCTCGCAAAGGTCACAAGAAAATTACATTCATAATTAAATCTGTGCGTAGATTCCATCTGTCCTTGTTTAACGATGGACGGGTTCTCTTCACAAAGATGGCCTCCTTCACTCCTCTCTCAAACTATTGTTCCTTTCTATCAAGAATGTGCACATCTTCATCCCTGAAAGAGTGACCGCTGGCCTGGAGATGAGCGTAGACTGCAGAGTCCTGGCCTGATGATGTTGCTCTTCTGTGCTGGAAGCCATCTTTATGATAAGAACCTGCCCATTGTTAAACAGGACAGAGGCCTCCATGTTCAACGGTCCCCTCTTACAATGCTGTTATTGCAAATGTCACTCAACCCTCTGTGAATAGCAAGAGGCCATCAGTGCACTAACCACCAATTGTTAGACTAATGGTACTCTTTTTGCATGTGAACAGCTAGTTCTGGATGTCACCAGCAGACTGGTTGATCCACCATGAGAGGGTCCTGAATATAAGACCTGAGTTGCATCTCCTCAGACTGAAGAAGTTTTTTGAATAAAAGACGAAATGTTTCAACAAAGTAGAATCCTTCCAGAGGGCCTGACTCAACCTGTTAGATTTATCTACCTAGATTATTGTGGATGCATCAGGGCACTTTCTCCTAGTATTATTTTTCTGCTATCCATAACCTTCAGTTTAGATAAGAATATTCTAGGAAATAAAATCTCACTAGATATGAAAGTAGAAAGTAGCATCATTTGTCCTGAGAATATGACCTTTTACATGTTGATACTAGGTGAAACAAATTGCATTCTTGACTGATGAAATGTTCATTTTTGCAAAAAATAATGTTAACTTCAAAAACTTTATTATATGATAATTTGGCTTGCCATATCGTAAGTGTTTCAGTGCTCTTTGTTAAACAAAAGCTTAAATTCATGAAATAACATATCTGTTTTGGCAGAACAACACTTCTGATTCTGTGTTATCTCTTAAAGTTTATGCACTAAATAATATAAGCATTATGACGCAAAAGCATGATTTTCTAAGCATAAACTCTCGATCATAATAATCCATTATAATTCACTTAAGTGCTGCTTTAAGGGCTTCTATTCTGTCTGTTTATTCTTTTCTGCTACTTCGCTCAGAAGGCTAACAAACAAGATTACTGGAGTGCTTCTTGTTCGAATAGCTCGCCCTGTTTTTGTTTGATTAAACCTGATTGGCAGTGCTTTGTTGTTAATCCTGCTTCCAGGGCTGAAGTGTTCATTTCTCTCCGCTCCATCTCCACGTTCACACCCCCACACTAGTTGTGCATGAATCTTTGACAGTGCCCTGGGCCGAGGAGGAAACCACTGGCTCCGCTTGAAAGCGGCTTTCATCTGTGCAGTGCAAAAAAAAAAGATAATTTCATGGCTTAGATTTTTTTTTTTGTAACTGTGTAGAGCCAAGTTATATCTACCAGTACCTGTTTTGCTTTTGTGTTTTCATGTCTTGGTGTAATCTGTCTGTGAAGTGAGCTAACTTGTAGTCTCTAAATTTAAAACAAGTCTTCAGCTTATGTGTCCAAAAGCAAAAGGTGGTCTGTTTGTGATAGTTCAGCCTGTCATCTTATGGGTGTAAGAGAATCCCAAAGCATGGCCTTGATAATATATAGACAGAAAAACAACTCTGAGAATCTTGTGCCCCAATGCTGATGAGCCAGCAAAACCAAAAGCAAAGCCCAGTGAGCAAATAACAGTTGCAACCTAACACCACCCTTAAGTTGCCCCTCTCCACTGCCTAAAGAGATGTTCTGGGGTGCAGAACCTAAAAATAGACCCTCTTCTTCTACTCAGAGACTGGAGACCAGATTGTGAAGACACATCTTGATAAACTTTCAGATCTGATTATGGGGCATTACTTTCCTACCATGAATGGAAACATTCGAGGAATCATTTTCAAGTTGTGAAGTTGTTTTTCTCCGAGGTTCAGACCTGAACCTGTCAACAGGAACCACTGAAATAGCACTTTTTGGTGAATTATTCCTATAAAAACCTCACTAATGCTGCTTGTAACGGCCTTGTGGTGCATTTACGTTTCATATCTCTATCAGTTACTATTTCATGTGAGTTTTACGTGAATTCGCTCTAACTTCCTATTTCCTTTTTATCAGGTATGATGGAGCTTGTAGTTTTGGTGGCCTTCAGCTCGTGGCTGGCTCCTGCACTCGGTGAGTTTCCCCCTCGCTTGATGTTTGGCAGTTTTAGATTGGGACCTTTTTCCACCCAACATGTCATGTGTAATCACGTTGTTCTTCAGTTAAAGAGATAGTTCAAACTTTTTGAAGTGGGTTGCCACAAAAATGTTATGAACAATTATCTGATGTAGATGACTCTTTAAACAACCTCAGTTTAGTCAGAGTGTTGACTGGACTTGTCACAGTCAGTTTGCTTGAAATCCATGGTACAAGCAGGACTCAGAGAAACTCAGGTAAAAGAAAACAATTTATTAACTAAAGGAATAACAAAAATGCTGATGAGGCAGCCAACTCTACTTACAAGAGAACTTGGAATAAACACAGGAGGCATGGAGCGACACGTAGGAAGGACTGAGACGGTCTGCACATTAGGGTTCACTTAATGCTCCGCTGAGGGAGACACAGGAGACGCAAACATTTAAAGGACGACACTTATGGACAAAAATACCAAACGCCTGTTGAGGAGACAAACTGGAAACAGTTGGGCGGGGCAGGAGCAGAATTACAAGGAAAAAAACACAAGAAAGTAAAATTAACACAAGAAAAAACAAAATCTAATGGAATAATACAAAATACTAATATAAATACAAATTATCACAGTACCCCCCTCTCTAAGGGATGGCCCCTGACGACCCATAAACTACCTAACTCGCGTGGGCAGAGGGGGGAAAGTAAAGGGTGGAGGGCACAAAGACAAACAAGGATCAATAAATCAAAAACCGATAGGAATTTCCTGGGACTTAAATAAACAGAAAAAAAAAATAATAATTCCTGGGCACATTCACAATGGGGATAAGAGTTCAGATAGATGGCCCGAGACCGTCCAGACCACGGCACAGTTCAGGTGTACGGCCCAGAGTCCATCCACACAGGAGGCAGAGTTCAGAGGGACAGCCTGGGGACCGTCCACACAGAAGCATGAGAGACCTCCTCAAAGACAGGCGGCGTAGCGGTGTCGACGTCCCTGGTGACCTGGTGTCTTGAAGGCCCTGGGTTGTCTGAGACCAGCCCTGGACATACTGCAGGAAGATCAGAGACGGTGGAACTGTTGGAGGGTCTGAGACTGGCTGCTCTGGGGACTGAGGATGAGCTGCAGACACAGGGGTCTCTGGAGGCTTGGGACTCGGTGGAGGCACTGAGAATAAGCGGAGCGGCTGCGTCTTCAGCTGCTCTGAGCTCTCTGAAGGGTCGAAGCTCTCGAGATGGTCAGCCTCGCCGGTCTGATTAGAAACTTCGAGCGGGTCAGTTTCGCTGGGCTGTTCGAGGACCTCAGTAGGGTCAGTCTCACTGGGCTCCTTGGGAGGACTTAGAGGGAAGATCAGACAGTAGATGCAGGAGGCTTTAAAGGAGTCACAGTAGATCAACCTCAAGCCTGCCTGAGACAACTATTTGACATGTTGGAGTGATTTATGAAAGAATAACATGAGAGGATGCCGTCAACCTAACACTGATACACCTCTGAGCCACCAAGTGAGGTAGTAGTAAGAGTAAGGGACGATACAGGAAAGGGTAAGCTGGCATCACGTCTTGAGGAAGTGATGTAGTGACAGTCTGTGCAACCGGCTGGCTGCAGATTACAGCTTGTAATTCTGGTCAGCATCAAATTATATTTCCTCAAACTGAGTTCATTCAAAAAGCTGTCTGTGACAGGTAAGATGTTAATTGTTCATACCTTTCCACAGAACCCCACTTCAAAAAATCTAAACCGTCACTAATTTCTGTAGCTGTCTTTGCTAATTGAGGTGATATGTTTGTATAACAGGATCAGCGTTTGGTAGGGAAATGCTGGGTAAGTTTCCTGCACAGTGGTTGCTCCCTGGGCTTGCATGGCCTTTAATTTTATGTTCAATGGCTTTTAGCCATGCTTAAAATTGGTTGAGAGCATGCAAGTTTTTTTTTTTGTTGTTTTTTTTACATTGTAATGCCTTTTTAGCATCCTTTTTACTGATGTTTTTAGTCTGTAGTATTTGTTTTGTCTCTCTCAGAAACATTTTTTTTTTATTCTTTGTCCCTCTAGCTTGAATAAACAGCCTGCTGCCAAGTTTTCCAATGTTATTGCAAATCCGACTCTGCATACCATCAATTAGGTTTGATGTTAAGCAGATTTGCCTACGCTAAAGATTATTACTATTCCTTGACTCCTGTGTTGGACTTCAGTTCAGACCTTCTTTAAAGAGACTTGTCAAAAGCAATATGGCAAACTGCTTTCACCTCTCAGCAAAATAATGATTTGAATTCATTGTGCAAGTAGGTGATCAGAGGTATAGCTTGAGCACCCTAACCCTTACTTTCCCGTAAACAAGGTTAAAGGTCTGGATTAAATGATTCTTTAACAGATGTCAGATAAATGTTTCAACTTGTATCATCTAAAATGGCTGTTAATAAACTCTAGTTTGAAAACAAATGCATGTTCATACATTCAAACACAACCACATTCAGATTGGAAGCATGCTTTACACCTGTTTAATAAAATGTTTTTATGGTCATCTGTAAAATAACTCGTTAATGATGTGAAAGAAGGCTGGCTGCTGTAAACACTTACGTAACCCTCGGTGAGCCCAGTGCGAGGTTGCATTGTTCTCAGTCCAAACATTGATTCTCGTTCAAACAATGCCGGCTTTGTTTCAAACCAGTCATTCAATTATTCCGCTTGTTTCTTTTAAGTCGCTGAACATGAGGCAGAAATTGGGATTTAGTGAGGAGAGAATGTTTTCTGACATGATTTTATAGACTGCTGGCAGCCATCGCTTTGTGTTGTTATTTTTAATGAGAAAATGGAGAAATGAACCAGAACCTGGAGGTCTGTACTTTCCCACATCAGCGGCAAAGATCAGATAAATAATACACGAGATAAACAGAAACGTTGGTCTCTTAGTTGCATTATCTTTTGCATTGGTGTTAAGGTAGAACATGGAAAAATAGACATCCCAGGAAAGTGATGATTTTTTTTCCCCCTCCACGTTTAGACACACCAACATCTGTAATTGTTTTGTTTTTGTTAAACTGTGAAGATTTCCCACCCATCATTGATAGTTTCAGGTGAATAATTGTTTTGTTTTTTTAAATCAAAGTCTTTTTATTGATTTTTTAATTTTTGAACATACAAACCAAAAAAATGAGAATGCATAAAACAAAAAAAAACCTCCCACCATTCCCCTCCCATATCGGATCAGTCACACACACATAAATAAACTACCGGTAAACAGGCATTGACAAGTTTTCCACATACAACATAAAAGGCTGCCAAGTGTTCCAAAATCTTTGAACAGAACCCTTCAGGGTACCGGTATAGCTATTTTTTTCCAAAAGAATATGACACATCACTTTTTTTATCCAATGCACATATGCTGGGGGGGTATGGGTCCTTCCAACTGCACAAAATAATTTTCCTGGCCAGAAGAGAGCCAAAAGCAATCACATCCTATACTTGCTGGAGGACGTGTCCACGGGGACCACCCCGAACAGTGAGATGAGTGGGGATGGGTGTACAGTTTTTCCAAATATCCCAGAGAAGGTGTCAAAAATAGATTGCCAAAAAGTCTGCAGTTTGGGACAGGTCCAGAATGTATGCAGGAGTGTAGCTGGAGTTTGTTTACAATGATTGCATGCGGGGTCCAGGTCGGCTTTGATCTTGGACAGCTTGTCTTTGGACCAGTGCAGCCGGTGCACCACCTTGAATTGAATCACAGCATGTCTCAGGCAGATTGAAGATGCGTGAATGTTTGAATAATTGTGTTTTTGCACGTTTCTGTGGGTGTTTTCATCTATTACATCTCTTGAATTACTGGACAGATTTTAAGAAACTCTCAGAAAGTAATCATTGGATGGACATTTACAACTAAATAACTTAGAGTCAGCTGGATTCAAAATGGCTGCCACAGCCAAATGACCTTAAAAACACAAACATTGTTTATCTTAGTGATATTTAGACATGGACTTAAAATTTTGTGTAACAGTAGTTGAAACTAATCCCCAACACATATTCCGAGCACCGACAGATCTAACCTTTGTTTAAAATTTTACCCATAACTAGTTGAAGTCACATCTGTCTGACTGTTAGCGGAAAAGCTCAAACCACTGTACAGAATTTTTTTTTTAAACTTCCTGGAAATATTAATTTGCTGTACCTTTACAACTGAGTAATGTTTGGAGCCAGTTCAATTTAAGATTGATTATTATTCAGGCAATTTAACAGAGGCTGTGCTTAGATTTGGTGTGGTAGTAGTAGCTGAGTCATGTACAATACACACTCCTATTGCATTCATCTTTGCTTAAAACTAGCACTACCTGTAGCTGTCAACCCTGTTTGTCTGTTAGCAAAATATCTTTTGAACCACTTGTAGGACTTTAATGAAACTTTCACAAAGTAGACATTAGATGTATTACATGTTGGACTCAACAAGGTTTAAGATGGCCTCCACAGCTAATCAACACTAGCCAACACAAAAATGGCTATAACTGAATCAATTGAACAGATACTGAGCTCAAACTCATGTGGTAGTAGCTGCGACTCCTTCACAGCACATACTCTGGCATGACATCTCCAGATGTTGCATGAGGTTGTGCATATTGTTATTTGCATAATTTCAATTCTGTCATTTCTCAGCATAAAATGATCTTAATAAAACAGGCATTAAAGGCGGCGGGGTGATGTGCATTCCTTCAAGGAATGCTAGGCCTTTAAATTATTCTACTTGTGGCATATGAAGGAGTGTGCAGACTACCTTTACAGAGCACGTCTACCTTCACTTTTACGCTCTGCTGACACGCACACACCCCACTGACTGAGTTTCCTGTAAAAACTGATGATTTATCTTTTTTTTTTCCACAGCCTCAGCAGCAGACAATGACAAAGGTGGGTATAATCTGAGCCGAAGCTCAGAAAAGATATATTATTAGTCAAATTAGTCAAGTTTTACTCATAGACGGCGTTTAAATTGATGCTGACATCAAAATGAATTGTTTTTATGGTTGACTGAAGTCCTGAAACAGCTGAAAATCTGTCATCTAATGAGCGCTCTCTGAAGTGTGTCGCTGGTAAAACCTTCCTCTCATCTGTCTTTTTTTTTTCTCCAACAGACTTTGACAGTGCTTTTCAATACGGTGAGTGTGCTGAGCACACATAGAAAACATCTGGGAGGTCGGGACGAGTTAGCACTTCTATTTGCTTCTTTTTCTAGAGGTGATGGAAAATCCCCCCCCCCCCCCCCCCCCAGTGAAAGCTCCTGGAAAAGCCTCAAAACAAACACTTCAGATCCTGTCTGCAAAACTAGTTTAAAGTGCACACAAGTGGCCAGGATGCAGAGATGGACACAAAATAACAGTCAAATTCTGACTTTGGTTGTGTACTTGTGAATAGTTTTAGTGTATTCACACTCATGGTGTTCCCCCCCCCCCCCACACACACACACACCACACACACTCGTTTCTTGTTGGAGCACTAGTCTTTCTTATGCAAAAAAAGTAGATGTTTAAAGCAAATGTAAAGTTTTTTTGAATAGGTGTTCTGTTGCAAAGTTAGTATAGACAAATAATATCCTACCTGTTTTAGATAACTCTCCAACCAGTCTCAGTTTGAAGAAGTAGCTTATTAAATGGGGTTCGAAATGGAGTAGAGGTATGGCAGCTGACCTGGGACCAGAAAGCTGCAGGCTCAACTCCCCGCCATGCCCATATGCCGTTGTGTCCTTGAGCAAGATGCCCAATCCCCAATTGCTCCCCGGGCGCTTACATACTGTAGCTGCCCACTGCTCCACCTGGGTGTATCTCACTTGTTATGGGTTAAATGCAGAGAACTAATTTCCTTACTGTATGGAAACATAATAATAATAATTCAGACCAGATTGAGGATCTTACTGCTAGTTCAAGTTTAAGTAGGTTTATTGTCATTTCACCACATGTTGTACATGAGATGGAACGAAATTATGTACACATGGTCCCAGTTGATAATCTGACTTTCCTCAACATCTTCCTCGTAATGTTTTCGAAATATGACGAATGAACTCAGTTTAGAGGGTTTTTTGTAGTTAACTGTTCTTCTAAACTGAATACAAAGTTGCTGTTTGCCATTATCAATCTTCCTTCAGTAATAGATCTATTGGTTGTTTTTTAATCCTTTGACCGGGTGTCCATCCCTTCATCACATCGTTCAGCTTTTGGCACCAGCTTGAGTGTCTAATCCTGGTCCTGGAGGGCCACTCTCCTGCAAGTTTGAGGTGTTTCTCTGCTCCAACACGCCTGATATGAATCAATGGGTGATTAACAGGCTTTTGCAGAACATGAACTAATTGAAATTATGAGGTGCGTTAGAGCAGGTGAACAAGTAAACCATGTAGGATAGTGGCTCTCGAGGACCAGGACTGGACACCCATGGTTTAGTCTCTGTCACTACCTTGCTTTGCAGCACAAAGACACATCAGAGGTGGGTTGGCTTTGACCCCATTGGTGCCAGAGCACATTCAGAAATCACACCGCGGCAGCTTGGAGGCGTCTCCTGTCTTGAGGTGCATTACTGCTGTCCTGAAACAACTCAGGGATTTCATAGCAGTACTTTTTTTCTTCTTCTTTCGGCTGCTCCCTTCCTCAAGGGTCACCACAGCGAACAACTCACATGAAGACTTGCCTATTGTTTTTACGCAGGATGCCCCTCCTGACGCAACCACAGACCACCGAGCTACCACAGCCCTCTGTGGAGCAGAGAGCTGCTAGGGGAGTAGATGGTGCGGGTTAAGGGCCTTGCTCAGAGTGGAGCAAATGAGGGTGGAGGCAGGTGTGGGTTCTTCACCTTTTCCACACACATTTTGATGTTTTCAGTTCGGGGAGTCAAACCGGCGACCTTCCAATCACAGACCCACCTTCTCTAACTTCTGCGTCACCACTCCCCCAATTTCATAGCAGTACAGGAAAATTCTTTTTAATGAATCTTTACATCCCTCTTGCAATTAACTCCTGAATTCTACGTAATGAACTGTGTTATGACAAACTGATTGCAGTGGAAAGTTTATAAATCAGCGTTTGCATGAACCGCTCTGAAATTCTTGAGATAGAAGCTGTTTTAAAACACCATTTTTATTCTGGCCATGCTCAAACTAGCCATTTACTTGTCAGTCTGGTCAGAATTAAGCTATTTTTCCAAACTGAGGTCGTTCAAAGTTCTATCTACAACAGGTAAGACACTAACTGTTCATAGCTCTCCCATGGAATCCTTCTTTAAAAGATTATTGCTTTA
The DNA here is from genome assembly GCF_014905685.2 of Nematolebias whitei. Taxonomy (NCBI): domain Eukaryota; kingdom Metazoa; phylum Chordata; class Actinopteri; order Cyprinodontiformes; family Rivulidae; genus Nematolebias; species Nematolebias whitei. Next base: position 22,377,620 of record NC_056502.1, on the reverse strand, counting down.
GTACTGCTAAGAAAAATAACTTCAAAATGTATTATTTTTTTATATTATGCCATTATGGATTATTGTTCCCCAGTAAGTGTTAAAACCATTTCTACCAGAGTTTTTCCGTTAATGTTTTGGCTCATACTTACAGAGATTAAAACAATTATACTTTTTTTGTTGGAAGACTTTTTCTTACATCTTCCCACGTCCTGCAATTCACTTAAAGCATTCAGTCTTAATCTCTTGGTATTTTGTTGTTCCAACAGTAAGAGATCCCTAAAGAGGGCGTGAGATAAATCTGACAGATATTTACAGCTTTTTTTTTTTTTTTGCTTGTTTGTTTATTCTTTTCCCGCCTCCGGGGGAGTTTATAATTCTCCAGCCAGCCCATGAACGCTCATGTTTGTTTGTCTCAAGATACACGTCCTTTTAAAGGCAAAAACTTGATGGAAATCACTGGACTGAATAGCACAGAGAATATTTTTCCCCACCGTATATATATTATTTTATCTTTAATCTTTTCTTTCTTTCAAACACTTGTTCCTCAGTTTGGAGACAAAGCCAGCATGCAGAGCATATGATCACCTTGTTTCACTCAGCAGATGAAGCTGGACAGATTCCTGCACAGTAATAGTAGCATTTTTTGAGTTTATCGTTCACGTTCTTGTTGCAGAAAACATTTTGGCCACAGTTTACAGGAACTGTGAGGCTTCGTACAAGCTTCAGAGTTTAAATTGATGTTTACAGCTTTGCAGCTTGAAGGAATTTGTGGTTTCCCAACATGTGAGGACTGTAATTAAAACTCCGCAAGAGCAATTTAGAAGCCTAACCAAAGACCTCAGAAAGCCTTTATAGTTTATGATCTTTGAAATTGAAGTTTTTAACAAGCCTGTGCACTCTAGAATAAGCTTTTTTTTGTTTGTTTGTTTCAGATTATGAATCTCTGAGGATCGGTGGCCTGGTCTTCGCTGTGATCCTCTTCCTCCTGGGCATTGCTCTGATTGTCAGTAAGTGCTGAAACACACAGCACATGTGGAATGTCAAGCGTCTGTGTCACCTTTACGCACGCTCCCAAATTCAGCCGATGCGAAAACTCCCGTTCCTCTCCGAGGTGTGCTTCAGAGCCCCGCGCTGTCGGCACACTCGCAGCGATTCAGGCTTTGTTTCACTCCCAGTGTCCTTTCAGAGCTTCGGCTCCTACCTGCCAGCTCTGCTGCTTCTGCCGCTCGGAGTCCTGAAACCGAAACTAAGCTGTGAATAATTTAGTATTATGCCATGCTTTCTCTCTGCTTCTGTTTGCAACAAAAAGGTATAGACTGCTTCAAACTGTGCTCCTTGAAAACTCCCATATACGACTTTTATTGGTAACTTTTGTATCTGCAGTAGAAAAATACAAACATGTTCACAGATTTATAAAAAATACAAAACAAACTGTGTGACTGAAGTATCAGTCTGTGATCAAAATAGCAATTAATATTAGTGTTATTGTTTATATTTTTGTTTGATATTGAGGTACAAAGATAGGCAGAGAAAAAAAACTACATTTATACAATTTTTGTTTTCATTTCTAACATTTAGTATTAGTAAAACACATACTATGTGGATATTTTTTTAAATCAAAATAAAGGCTTTAAAATTCATCTGTGAAAAAGTTTATACTTTAATTTTATCCATTATCTTTACCCGCTTGTTCCATTTTGGGTCACAGAGTTGATTTGCTCAGTTTGACTAGTTATTTCTACTGCAGACACAAAAGTTACCAATAAATATCATATTCCAGTATGTGAGTTTCATGAAGCACAGTTTGCAGCAGTCTGTACATTTTTTCTTTTTTACAAACAAGCAGAGAGACAGCTTGGCAGAGGAGGAGAGTCCCACTAAATTATTTACGACTGATGAGGTGACCATGCGTGATCATTTGGGGAAAACATGGTAAACCCATAGATTTTTACTGTAAGGGACAAAAAAAAATGTATTTGATGTGTGTTTATGAATCTCCAAAATGCTACAATTGCGAAATTATTTCCAATACAAATATAAAGTATCAAGTTGAACACAACTTCTTTGTTTTTACCTTTCTGCCCCAAAAACAGGCAGGAAGTGTACTTGTTCAAAGAGCGACAAGTCAAGGTGGGTCCATTTGAACTTACAAAAAAAAATGTACATTTTAACATTAGAGCACAGTTGTTTGTTTCTTTTCAATTAATTGTAACATTTCTACAAAGTATATGTTATTTACAGTTTTGTAGCTACTTTAAATGTGCAGCTTCTGCTTATGACCAAATCTTTTCACTTTCCTCAGATCCAGAGGTTCTGATGTTCAACCAGGTTTCCAGAGGGGTAAATATGGAGCTTTCTGTTTACATCTTTTAACTGGAAATATGAACCGACGATGATCTGGTGGCTAGTTATTAAACAGTACACCTAAACTCTTTTTGCAGCTTAACCAACATGGAACACCTGGTAAGTCTTGTGAAAAACAGTGCTTTAAATAAGAAGCTGAAGAAGACGAGCCAAACTCACGGCTGCACCTTTTTTTCAACAGTGTCTCCGAGTGTTCCCATTAGATGGCAGCAAACGCCGCCACGACAGCAGAGGACGAGCTTTGCTTTCTTCAAACCCATCATGTCTCTGTTCGTTTTCGTCTTTTTGTGCTTTTATCAGTCACTAGATGAACTTTATACAGCAGCGAGAGTGCGACGACTGTTTGAATTTTTGTCTTTTGAAAAAAAGATGCGAAATAATAAATCCCATTTTAGAAAACCCTCTTTGCTAGATCTTATTATTTCCTTGTCAAATGATCCGAGCTTATTTAACAACAGTTGTGAATCAGCAGCCGGTGTAGCGCTGCGCTCGTGTTTCTGCTGACTCTGCGGACGGTTCTCTTACACATGCAGTAGTAACAGCCAGCGGGGAGTGTGGGCTCACCGACGTGCTGCATTATGCAGCTTCATCACAGAGGCTCTGCTGAAACGCCACTGTGGACGTCCCTGTTTTATGTGCTGCTAAATGAGATGTTTTAGTCGTAGTGAAAAGGTTCAAACAGCATGAGGGCCACGCTCTCCCTGAACAGGCTGACTGCACTGCAACAAAGATCATTAGATGGATACTGGCGCATTCTCAATACGAGACTCGTGCTTCCTGCTTTAAGATGGCCCTCGGGATTAGAAAAGGGGGGGTTTGTTGTGAAAAGTGGAAAATAATCTGAATTTTTTTTTTCCCAGTTTACGATTACAAAAGAGTGTAGTTGTCTCAAAAAGATGTGAAACACTGGGCAGTCATTGTGTCCATTTTAGAATGGATTTTCTTAACTTGTCAACTTTGAACCTCAGCCTGTTTGGTTCATCAGGGCTGGGATTGCACCAGTGACTGAACAAAAGCTGTAATGTTTGCTTCTGACCAGCAGAGGGACCCGGTATGAGCTCCCTCTGAAGGCTCACTAAGCACTTCTTCCTGCTGCACTGTCCACTTTCTTCATCCTCAGCCAGACTTCAACTGCAGCTCAGCAACTTGCTAGACTTCCAGCAGACAGAAGTCCTCGGCGTCTCCGCAGTGCAGCCATGGCCACATCAGGTTTGCATCTTTAATTTTAAATACAGCTTTTTGTACATAGAGCATAGTTACATGTAGTTAAAATATATTTATATATGTAATCATTTTTTTTGCAATGAAATTCAATTTGGGCATATTAAATAGTGTTATTTGCTAATATTTCTGTGAGTAATTACTTTTCTGCAATCTTACTATACAGTGATGGAAGCAAGTTAAAGTGCATGTGTACAGATCGGTGTCAGAAGAGAGATTCATAAGTAATCTGCCAACTAAAAACAGAAATATTAAGTATTTCTCTGGAAATGAAACCGTTTTATTTGTTTAGTTTGTGGACGAGTGAAATCGGTGAAGCTCATCTGTTAGAAGCTGAGCTGCATTATTGACGCCCAGGGAGCCCAGTAAGCTGGCACAGTCTGTACCCTGCAGTGCAACTGTTAGTAAAATAAGTTCAGTGCAGAGTAGAAACCTCAGCTTGCACTAAAAAATGGACAAAATGTGCATATTTTCCATGACTTCACTCTCTTTTTCTATCCAAACCCCACCACTTTGTTCTTTCTGCTGCTGGCTTGAACCCAGATTTTTTTTTTTTTTTCTCCTGCTGAGCAAAAAGGTGCTGCACAGAGCACCTACAGTGGCACTTTTTTTTTTTTTACTCCCCTAAAGAGTTTTATTCAACCCTGTAGATCTACCTAAAGCTCCTTACTGTCTGCTATCTTGAATTGAGCTCTTCTTTATCTTTGCAGAGACATTTCCAGACCAAAGTGACTTTAATTACGGTAAGAATTTCAACGTTTTCAGCTCTTTATCTTTTAAGTTCAATAAATCCTCTCCAACATATTGACTTGTGTGTTTTCGTCTGCCGTGTCTGAAGAAAACTTCCAGTGGGTTTGTTTGTTCAAGTCACGTGTGTTTTTGTCTCCTAGATTACGAGACGTTGCGGACCACGGGGGTCGTCCTCGCCGTCGTCATGTTTGTCTCTGGCATTTTGATAGCCCTGAGTAAGTTTAGGTTATTTTCACGTCACGGTGGTGTTTAGACTTCAGATAACCTCTAACTTATCTATCATTCCCCAAACAGGTAAAAAATTCACAAAATGTGTAAAATCCTCGTCCAAGTAAGAGCTGTGCAAGAATTAGCGGCTGATCCGCCCGTGCATGTTGTATGCAGATGAACTGATTACGTAATCAATCTGGGGAGTAAAAAAAAATATATCAAATTCTTTCATATAAATTGAAAAAATAACTAACTGTCCAGTTTTTCCTTTTTCTTTGCCTGCCCTGGATGCCACTTCTCTGAGCCCTTTTCCCTGTTCCATTCACAAAACCTAAACTCCCAGCGCATAGATGTGTCTGTGCAGGAACCCCCCCACCCCCCCACTTATCTCTGTGCTTGGTCTTGAGGCTTTTCTTTGTAAACGTATGCATTTAAACCTAACCTGTATGTGTTGGTCGAGAATGAGCAGGGCGTTTCCTCTGACGGTTGCATGCTGCTTGAAGGGCAAAATGAGCAGAAAGAGAAGAGACGCTGTGAACTTTCTTGTTTTTGCAGTGCTGCTTGAAAAGGTGTGCACACTTTTTAACTTTCTGGATTGATGCATAAACATGAGAAAAGGAAATCATCGGACTTGCAAACAAAAATGGATTAAAAAAAATAGACTTTTTAAGCAAATGAGACAAAAATGTAATTGCCTTTGAGTTAATCAGGATGACAAAAGGTCACAAAATTGTCCCTAAAGACTTGGAAGATTACAAATCCTAAAACAGACAGTTTATGTATGGAATGGTTAATTGTATTACTGTGCCAGTAATGATTACCAGTAATGATCAACCAACAAAGATCCCTTCAGAAACAGCACATCAGAGACTCTGATGTCAACGAAGGAAGCCAAGGTCACTTAAGACCAAAGTATAGTTTTGTTTGTTTAAATGAGAAGTGTTTAAGGAAGAACAACACTCATATTCTGTGTAAAAACCTCCTTCAGTGAAACATGATTGTTGAAGTCCAAGTATATTTCTCTTTATTTGGAAATGCCATCATCGATAGGACACAAAAAAAAGGAATTATAACAGAAAGATCAGAAAAAGATGACCTAATGTGCTTTTGAAATTAATCTGAATAGAAAGTGTGTCATGTCATAAGAATAAGAAAAAGTAAAATGCAAATAAATTTGAAATTGCTAAACACAGAAGTTAGTCTTTATGAACTATTACAAATGATTATCGGTACCGGTAGGTTATTGTATTGAATGCTAAAAATAGCATTTGGACTTAAATGGATAGTTCATATCTGTTAAAGTGTGTTTCTGTGTAACAGTTATAAAAAAATAACATCTTACCTGTTGTAGGTAACTCTTTGAACAATGTACATTGAGAATAATCTCATTCTAAATGGACTGTACTTATATAGCTCCTTTCTATCTTATCGAGATACACAAAGTTCTTTACAACACAATCTGTGTCCACATTTACCCATTCATACAGCACTCTACTAGATCTCTACAAAGAATAATCAGAGCTTTATCACATTCATACACCGATGGGACACACATCAGAGGCAACGAGGGGATTCAATGTCTTGCCCAGAGACACTTCAGTATGTGACTGCTGGTGGAATCGAACCCCCAACTCTTGCATTGGAGGATGACTGCTCTAACAGCTCAGCCACAGCCGCCCCATAATTCTGACAGAACTGACGAACTAATAACTAACATAATGTATCAATTCAATAGAAATTTAAAGGAACCTAAATTCAACACTTGTCAACACAGAAACAGTTTTTGTCCAAAACAATCCTTTTATTTGTCGTTTCTAAAATTATCTCTGTAAACATTACGTCGTTTCTAGAAAAGTTGTAATTCACATGAAAACACAAAATGTAAAAACTATGGTGCTGTGCGTCCACACAAGAACAAGCCCCAAAAACAGTATTATTTTTTTTTAACTGATTCCAAAGTCTCCCCTTATGTTTTTGTGTAGACAGCCAAAACGCAATATTTTGAAAACAATGTCGTCATAGCCTCAAATTGTTTCCAGATTTTGTCCTCTCTGCAACCCATTTTCAAAAGATACTGTTTTGAGGCTCCTAAATCACTGTTTCAGTGTGGACGCAACACTGAAATATTCCTACTGGTATTCACAAAACCTCCGTGTGTTTGGCCTCTCGTTCACATGATGAAGCCCCACCAACGTGTCAGAGGTCACCCTTCTGGAACCTTTGGGTGGAAGTTGATCCGTGTTTATTGGACTCTATTAACTGAAGTTATTACTTTAAAAATTATTCATAGCACATAATGAAAACAATGATTTCCACCATTTTCTTACTCAGATTAGTGTTTTGTAAAAATAAGTATTTATTTATTCATGTTAGTCGATCTACTTTTAAGGAAATGAGTGCAAGTCTGATGATAATGATCATGTTTATGTGATAGATTAATAAATAAAAAATAACCACCTAAATGTGGACAAGTTTTTAAGCAGCACTCATCAGAACCCTGTGGCTCCAACTACATTTCAGTTTTGCAATCTTGATTTTTTTTTTTTTTTAAATGATCAACTTTAAGTTGTTGCCACAGTTTTCAAACTGTACTTGCATATATTTTACTGTAAGTAATGTTGGTAAATTATTAAAATAACATGTAATTAATTACGAGTATCACTTCACAATCATGGCCCCTTTATAAAGGATTTATTAAAGCTTTATAAATAGGTTATTTGTGAGTTTGTAATCACTTTACAAAGCATTAACAATCATTTATAAAACACAGTTCATACACTGAAGAAGTGTCACTATTTGGGAAGATCCAGTGCTGTACTTTAATTATTTTTAACTAAATGACTTTTTATAGCAAAAGAAACATTTGTTAATCTAAATTATGTAGAAAATATTAAAAGTATAGCACTTGATCTTAACAAATAGTGAGCCTGCAACAATGTATAAACAGTGTTTTATAACTATTTTATAAACAATAATTAATGCCAACTCGTTTATAAAACATTAATAAATCCTTTATAAAGGGGCATTCGTTGTGAAGTAGCACCTAACTAGGTACTAATATCTCTTCTCTCTCACAAAGAAATTCTAGTTCTTCTGGCACCCAAATTCCAAAGACAGAAGGTAAGTCCATTTTTCAAATCAGAACCACTTGGCTCCTAATCAATAGTTATAACTGTCTCGTGTGTTCCTTCTCTTTTGCAGTTCCTCCTCCAGCGGTATAGAAAATGTCACAAATGTCTGAAGGAGGAGAAAGACGTCATCGCAGGATCTAAATGTGCAAACGTCTCGTCAGCTGCTTTGTGGAAACACCTTTTCTGTTATTTTACTGTAGTTCTGATAGCTGGATGATTATTACAATGGGTTTTCCCAACACTTCTCAATTCCTAAATCTGTAATGTTAATTAAGTAATAATTAATAATTTGCCAAGATACTGTTAATTTCAAATATTCCCATCAGCGTAACAAATGAAACATGCACCTAATGAAACAAATGAAACAAGCTTGGTTTGTTTTACAGGTTGTATTTTACTTCAGTGCAACAATAAAATGAACAGCATGATTACAAACAACATATAAAACTGTCCAGTTTGAGTTAATAACGTTCTATTAATGAAATGTAACATGGCTTCGGTTGGATTTCTCTTCCATTTCTCAATCGTCCATGGGCTCTAAAAGCATAGCTTAACATTACAATAAATAAAATGAAACTTATAATAATATATTATGGAGACAAGTCAAAAGCAACATTCTGTAATGCCATGGGCATTAAAATGGCTTCCTCGAAACAAAAAAGCCGCATTAAGAAATTTCAAGTTAAAGCAAAAGTTAACAAAAATCCTGAAATTGTTGTAAAGCCTACAAAATTAGGCTACTTTCACATAAAGACTACTCTCAACATTCATATATTCATCTGTAGGCTTGAAATTAATTTAAAAAATGTATTTAAACAATATATTCATGTGCTTTACTTGCGAGATTAATCTCTTTTTTTGTGCTGAAGACTTTGCGAGTCTAACATCTACGATGACACAAAAGTGACAGACACTTGGTGTATCATTAAGTACCAGTGTGTGTAAAAGCAGGAGGAACAACGGAGGCTTGAAGAGTAAATCCTTGTGTAAAGTTGTGCTACACAGACAGTTCTGGTGGGACGGTGTATTTTCCACCCTGCTCATATCTGTCTCACTGAGAGTAAATGGGACTGTTCAAAGTCTGCAACATGAAACAATCAGATGGAGCAGGGCTATTGTACTTTTACTTATGACTCAGAGGTAAAATGTACAGTGAGTCAGTCCATTTGTCATCGCACTTAACTCGTCTAATGTCTCCAAAATAAGAAAGAACATTCTCTGTCCTGAAAATAAAAGCAGTTTTACACAGTAAAGTTTCTGTTTTCCCCATAAAGAAAATTGAACCTAATGTCACACACATACAGCATGTATGATACATACAGAAGAACTTACATTCTTGCTTTAAAGACACAAAAGTTGTAACACACGCCGATCAAACTCAAAACTCAGAGTATCACTATGATATCCTGTGAGGGACGGAGACAGACGGGTTTCAGGGACATGGTCCTGGAGCGTATTCAAACGATTTCATAGAAATCAACTTTAAACTGGGAGATGAGCTTAATGGGAAAATTATTAGCTCAGTTCAGATATTTAGATGTGAAGTTCTGTGGAGAGGTTGTGAACAACTAATATCTTACCTGTTGTAGATGGCTCTTTAGTTTAATTTTGACTATTGAGCTAATGGCTAGTTTGAGTGGGATCCAAACCAAAATGAATTGCTGCTGTTTTAAAACAACTCAGATTGGTAAATTTAAAGCTTTTCACGTGGACAGTTTTTTTTTTATAAGTGGCTACATTGCCGTCAATTTAGCATTTTACGGTTAGCATGAAACGAAGTGTGAATAGCATTAGCTAGCTGTAGCATGTCTGGAATAAAAGAATATGCTGTTGGAATCAGTGTAATGCTAAATTAAATGTAATACAAAAAATATACAATTAAATTTGAACATCTATGAAATACTTTTTTGCTTGGACTTAATATGGCAGCATTTCACGCTGGTCATGGCCCCAGTCAGACGAGCTGTTAGCTTCTATTCTGCTAGTAATCACATTTTTCAGTGTAAATAACTGCATAATATAAAACTGACTTTAAACAGTATAAAATACTTTGAAATTTTTAAGATTTAAGTTTAAAGATGACAAAAGACTTGCTGTTAGCTCATCATTCCAGTAAGAATTAGTAATTTCTCCAAACTAAAGTTGTTAAAAGAGCAGCAGGTAAGACGATACTTGTTCATGCCTTCTCCACAGAATCATAAACATTTTGTCAAAGATCAATTTCTCAAATTAGGTTTTTATATTCCACAAATTCAAACAAAAGTTTGAATTAAATTAAAGCAGAATATTGTTTTGTGAATTATCTTTGGGTCAAAATGACCCGAGGCCTCAGTTTGACCCAAGGACAGCAGGAGGGTTAAGATCACAGAAGGCTTAGCTTCCCAAAAATAATTAACGACGTGTTAAAAAAAAAGACATAAACTAAATCCAAGCTAATCTAGTTTGTTTATGAGCATATTTAGACCCAAGACTCCCAGAATTTTATAAAAATAAACATATTTCCTCTTCTTAACAGAGGAACCACCTTTAAAACTCATTCCCTCCAAATGGGGATTACAAGAGGTCTGAAATCATTCCTGGTCCCGCAAGGACACGATACGTCGACGTGACGAAGCACTTCGTTTCTTCAGCATAAGCTTGAGCTGGACATGAGAAATTAGATGTGTGATATTTAGACGTTTGATTCACGGTGAAACACAACGTCAGGGTGTGAGATGAAGCGTACCTGCTCTCCCTGGTGGCCGCTCTGCAGCAGGTGCGCCGGCTGGTCGTTCTCCAGGTTGCGGATGCTGGGATCGGCTCCTCTGCTCAGGAGCAACTGCAGGATCTCCTCCTGATACGGGTTGCCATGGAGACCGGCCGCCATGTGCAGCGCTGTGTGCCCATGAGCCTGTAACAAAAAGCATCCATGCAGTGTGACTCGGGCTGTTTAATGAGTGTAATTATTAATGTGCATAGTGACACAACTGAGTGTTTTCATCTAATTAATCCATTTACACTGTTTTGTTCTGTGTTCCTATGTTTTAAATGCTTTTTATTAATTCTTCAGTGTTATTAGTGTGGGGGATTTTTTTGTCATTAATTTTATTCCCATTGATGTTATTGTTAAGGACCTTGATAACAGTTTCTGTTTTAAATGTGCTCTATAAATAAAGTTGACAAGAAAAGGAGTTTCAGTGCAGGACTCACCTTCATGTTGACAAAGTCTTTCACGTTGTGCAGGGGAACCCGCAGCAGGTAGCGGACCAGGTCAATGTTCCCTTCCTTTACAGCCAAATGCAACAGTGTCTTGTTACTTTTGATTTCCTGGAATTTGAAGAACAGGAACAATAATGAAACCACAAATCAAGTGATGGCATTTAAAAGTCAAAGGAGACAGTGAAAATGAAAGACACTGTGACAGAACTTTGATTACATGAAACTTCCCACAACGAGCTGCACATCGTCACTGAACGTTCACAGTTCGACATGTTGGTCATGAGCGGTACCTGGCTGAGGAGGGACGCTCCTGCACCGAGCAGCATCTGAACGCACGAGAGCTTCTCGTTAGCTTTGGTCTGAAGGTGAACATCTGCCAGTCCCATGGCTGACAAAGCTTTCATGGTGACACAGTGGGAAACAGCTGCACAGTGAAGAGGAGTCATACCTGAAGAGAAGAAGGAAGGCATGAATCACATTTAAATTAGGAAGGGCAGAAAAAGTTTCAAGCACCCCTAACGGTTTGCTTCCAAGAAGCCAGTTTCCTTTAAAAAAATTTAATGGTCTTCATTAGTAATACTTTGGGCTTTTTGAAGCTCCAAAGCACTAAACTGTTGTTTTTTTTTATATTTTTCATGGGTTTATTTTAAGAATTTGAAACAAGTTTAATGTTGCCTGATTCATTCTAATTTAGAAGTCTGGTTCTTTGGAAGCAACATAAAAAGAAACGAGGGGAGATTCAAGACTTTTGCACAGTAAGCTAAAACAATCTCGGTATTTATTCATTTGCATTTTAACATCAACTCAAACTACCTTCAAAATTACGGGCCTCCAAGTTGACATTTGGTCGGCCTGAAAGAATAGCCTACAGGAAAATAAAAAGTAAACACAAGCTTAGTGAATTAATCTCTAAGTAATATTTTTAAACATCAAAGGATTTCGGCGTTACTGCATCTTTACCTGCAGAACTCCTGGGAACCCATAGTGAGCAGCCAAATGGAGGGCAGTTTGTCCTTTAACATCGCAGGCATTGATGTCCGCCCCTAATGACAACAAATCCTGCACAATCTCTGGCTGGTTTGCCGTCACGGCCACCAATAAAGCTGTCTGTGTAAACACATTTATTATACATATTATATTTATGCACTTGTGTTTGTGGAACAACAACAAATATGAAAAGTTCAAATGAGAAGAAATGCGTGCTTTTATTCAAACCTTTCCCTTGTGTTCTTTGGCATCGAGTTTCCCGAGATCCCTCAGCTTTTCTGCAGCAACAAAGGCACACTCCCGGAGTCCTTTAGCTGTGTAGATGTGCAGGATCCTGACAGAGGAGCAAAAACGAAGGATGCATTCCTTAAAAATCAGACTGAATCATGGTGGTAATCTCCATGAAAATGAACTGCTGAACCTGTTTTTCCATTTCCTAACGGAGCATTTTACTCTCAGGCTGCAGGTTTACTCGTGGTTCCTAAAGTTTCCAAAAGTAGACAGCTTTCAGGCTCCTCTCTTGTGGAACCAACTTCCTGTTTCTGTCTGAGGCTGACACATTGTCCAGTTTTAAGATTCGGCTTAAGTCTTTCATTTTGCATAAATCCTATAGTTAGGGGCAGCTTGGGTTTCCTGAGCTATCCCTTAGTTATGCTGCTGTAGGCTTGGACTGCTGGAGGACAAAGTGACCACATTTCCTCACTCTACTGCTGTCTTTACTTACTCTGCCTGTTTGTATTTGTAATTATTTCTATCTTAACATTTGTTTTTATGGCTTCCTATAGAAAGTACACATGGACCTCTTATGTTTGTTTGTTTGTCCTTCTTGTCCTCTCAAACCCCAGCCGGTCGAAGCAGATGGCCGTTCGTCCTGAGCCTGGTTCTGCTGGAGGTTTCTTCCTGTTAAAAAGGAGTTTTTCCTTTCCACTGTTGCCTTTGTGCTTGCTCAGGATGGGAGACTGCGACGAAGTGACGATTCAACACAACCTGCTGACTTCCTTCCTCAGACAGATAACTTTTATTCATTTGCTTTTATAATGTCCGTGAATGTTTCTGTTCAGTGCCCTGAGACGACTTCTGTTGTGACTTGGCACTTTATAAACAAACCGAATTACATTTAATTTAATTATATTTTACTTTCTAATCATCGAGCATGAGCTGCTGACTCACTGACGAGTTCTTTTTAATCATTCCAAATTTACAAAACTCCATGTGGTTCTCACTTTAACTTCATGACTGAAAACGAAACTCCTACAGTAGTAAATAAATTGTGTACTTTTACACAGACAAACAATTCACTCATTTCAAAAGTGTGTGTGTGTGTGTGTGTGGGGGGGGGGGTGCTCTCTGTATTACTCATGATGTTTACAGGCAGTAAATTCTAGGATTTTTACAAACCTTTATTATGTTCTCCACCAGACTCAATATTCATATGTTGGAGTCTAATCCGGTTGAAAAGCACATTTTTATTTCTTAAACTGTAACTTTTGTTACCGCCTCTCTTGATAAAGCTTTCACTCTGCAGGCTGATTGGAAACAGTAGCTTTACATTATTTTTTAAAGTAATCATTCATACAGTCTAAAATGTGGTTCGAAGGAACAGTTATAAATAAGTAATATCTTACCTGCTGTAGATAGCTCTTAGAACAACCTCAGCTGAGAGAAATAAGAGTTTAACTCTGAACAAATTGATGAGCTCCTGGCAAGTCCAAGTGAGGCCAATACCAAAGTGGATTTATGCTGTCCTAAAACTGCTCTAGTCTCAAAACGTTCATAGCAATTGATGTGAATGCTGTTTAGAAAAATTTTAAATAACTGTCGTTTTGCATGACATGGTTATTTCTTTGGTTGTTTACAAGCACAAACAGCTATAGCAGCTAGCTGTAGCACTTCTGGTGTAGCATGGGAAACGTCCTGAAGGAATCTCATAATAATTCTCCTGAATTACTGTATGTAATGCAAAATGTATGGATTTCTAAAAAAAATAAAATAAACATATTTACATGAGTCTTAATAACATTTTCTAAATTTGTGTAGTTTAAAGATATAAGTGATCCTTTTTCTTGGCCTCACTTGGACTAACTTTAAGCTCGTGAATCCAGTTTCATAATTTGATGTCTTCAAAATGAGGTTGTTCAAAGAGTTATCTACAACAGGTAAGATATTAACTGTAGATGTTGAACTTTTGAAATGTCATTAAGTTGAGAAAAACACAAATAAGGTGTTTGAAGCAGCTCGTGTGCAGCAGGAAACAATCACTCCTGTTGGTGTGGATAGGGGACTACAGAACTCACTCAAAATTCCAAAACATCTATGATAAGATCTCCATTACAAAAACAAATGAACAAATAAAAGTTTCCATATTAACCAGTAACGGTTAAATGAACCTGAACTCTCCTAAGCACTCACGTGTCTCCATCTTCGTCCTGACAGATGGCTCTGTTGTAGTCCATCCCGCTGAGCAGCATTCGGGCCTCCTCCAGCTTGGCAGTGTCCATCGACGGATCGAAGATGAGCTGCGTGGACTGACTGGGACCAAGGAGTGGCCAAGATGAAGCCATACTGGGGTCCGCAAGAGCCACTGAGCAATCCTGCACAAAATAGTTCAATCATAGAACATCTTAATGAACTTAGAACCCAATATAGCATGTTGTGGCTTGCATTTAAAGCATTCGTCTCACATAGGTCTGAGGCATCGCATCATAAACTGGCAGCTGCTGCTGAGCGTTGTATTCAGGCGTCATTGGGACGTTGTACGCTGCAGCATAGCTTGGTCCTTGAGGGCTGGCGTAGTAACTTTCAGAGGCTGACGGCCAATGCTCAAAGCTCACTGCCATGTCTGAGTAGCTTACTGCTGCACCTAGAACAGACAGAAATATTGACATTATGTTGCGAAAAAATAATACAACTAGTACCACCAAAACCATTTAAACAACGGCTTGCAGGTTTTGCTTCCCTTTAAGTGTCTTGGCCTTAACTCACTTGAAGCGATCCAGTTCTTACCTGAGCAGGAAAATGGTTTTGATGTGGAGAGATCCTGACAGAGGGAACAGAAAAGAATCAGCTCAAGTGATGAAGACACATTTATGTCACAAGACTGGTTGAGACGTTGAGTCCCTCGGGGAGATGTCTTACTGTGATGGTAGTTGGAGGACTTGTGCTGGCAGAGGAGCAGGGGGGAGGCACAGCTGACGTCTCGCGTCTTCTCTTCTGCTCCAAGAGTTTCTTCACTGTGGGCAGGGTGCAACACGGCTTCTCTTTAGGTGCTGAGAAGAAAAAACAACAACAGAGGAATGATTATTAAATCGCCTCGTGAAGTTATAACCTTTAACAAAAGTTGCTTTTCCAACTCTGCTTTTTAAGTAAAAGTCAGCTGACTAGTTTATAGTAAAATGGTAAAGTTGAAGCAAATTTGAACTCTTTTACCAGATATATATATATACATATATACATATATACATATACATATATGTTTGAATAGCAATATTTGTTAAAGGTTATAACTTCACGAGGCGATTTAATAATCATTCCTC
>NC_056502.1:22312924-22347244 GCF_014905685.2 Nematolebias whitei | reverse complement strand
ATATATATATATATATATATATATATATATATATATATATATGGTGTCAGTCCGTTTTTACAGTTGTAAACACTTGATCTTACATAAGCATTATTGTTGCGTTTAAAATTGTATTTTTCAGCTAACCTTTTGTCTTTTTTATAATAAATGCCCACATGACGACCACTGCCTCACTGCAGAAGAGTTGTTTGTTCAGTGGTGCAAATGGAAAAAGTCAAGCCTACACAGTTTGCATTATTTCTCATCAGCGCTGACACAACATGCAAATCACAACCGGCTCACTGAATATTTTTATGCCATTGAAGTCTGGACACCAGGTTGTGCTTTGTTTTTTCAGCGCCAGTAGAACCAGTTTGGCCCACCATGGCATGTGACAAACTCTTCCTGATTGTGCTGTTTTTTCTCTGCAGTAAGTAAACTTTCAGAACTTGTCTCTGTCTGTCCTCACGCGCAGCGCTGAAGCGATCTCACACAGGAAGGCCTAACCACAAACACTCTTTATGGAGGAAATGTAACGGTTCATGCAACAACAGCAGCAGTAAATTTGTTTCAGTCTTGGTGCCATCACGTTTGTTTCTTTGTTCTCTTTTCTTCCAGACCTGACTGTGGCACTCACAGGTAACGCACAAAGGACAAATATGACACTAAAATTCATTGTTTTCATTAAAAAAAAGCAGACGCAGATAACTTTACAGTTTTTCCGCTCATCGTTTGATTTGTCTCTTTCAACCCATTTGATTATTTTCTCACTTTTAAATTTTTTTTTTTGTTCATTTGCTTGTTTTTGTCAGACACTATATCCTGTTACAGGATTGAGCCGGGGACGATGGCGGGCATCATCTCTGCAGATTTGGTTCTGACCCTCATTATTGTCGTTGTGACATACAGATGTGCCAGCTGCCGGCGTCAGAAGATAGACAACGGTAGCAGAACCCTTACTGTTTTTCTCTTTTAATGTATTTGCTGTAGATTTGGAAACTGTGTTTATATTTAACATTCTTTGTGTTTGTTGTACATTTATTTAAACGTAATGGATTTTTGTCTGTTTTCCACACCTCTTTACAGCTAACAAGGTGTACATGAACGTTCGAGCCAACTGCAAGTCCACATAAGTTTTGCTCCAGTTTTTATTTTGCTTCAAGAAATCCAGTAAAGCCTAAAAGTGGATGTTTCTGATTTTACCTGGTTATAACAAAAACTGCAGTACAGCTCTATTTTTAGTCTTTTCTGCAAACTTTTCTTAAAGTTCCCATGAAGTGTACTGCAATGCGTCCGCATGTTTTATAGATTAAAAAAAAAAACATTTAAAAAGTGGAGGGGGATTTTCTTCATTTTGTGGGGCGGGGTTTTGCCACATAAAAAATGTATTATTGCCTGTCGCCTTAAAGTGTTTGTGATAATGTAACTGCCTACGTCTGTGTGTTTAGCTTACTGCCTGTTAGCATAATATCTCATGAACCACTGAACAGATTTGTATGAAACTTTCAGAAGGTTTTCGTTGAATATCCATTTACAACAGATTAACTTTTGGAGTCAGCTTCATTAAAGATGGCCGCCACATCTAATCAACCTGAGCAAACCCATTTATGCCTCACTTGGTATGGTAGTTGCTGAGACTCATATCAAATTAACACTCCGAGGGCTAACGGACAGGGTGAGATTTGGCAGTGTCAGATGCAAGCTCACACAAGAATAAAAAGATTAATAATAAATAAAGAATGTTTTAATCTATTAAAAACTTTGAGTGTGTAAAATAAATTATCAAAGTATACAAACAAAAAATGTATTTTAATCTTCTATATTTATCAAACAAACAGCCTCTCAAGTGGTTAGTTTATTTTTAATATACTCTGAAGGTATTTTGTTTCCTACAAATGCCAAAAACGATACAGTATACAGAAATGAGATATGATAGGAAACATAAACATTGGGATTTTTTTATGACTTTGCCCTCCATTAAACTACTCATTCTACAATGTATGAAAATTTACTTTCACAGTTTGTACATAAATAAACATTTTTATACAATTTATGTGCCTGAAGTTAATTTTATATATGTAAACCTGTTGTTTAGATGAATTGATCATGTTCGTTTTTCAGTCTTGAAGGAAATAAACTCAAATCAAGGCTAATAAAACAACAGGAAATAGAAAATGTTTTATTTTTTTATTGAATTAATTCAAATCCTCTTGAAGAAAACGTTACAGCTGCAGAGTTCTGACTGAAGAAGGATTTATTTCTATTTGTTTTCTGTGTAAATGCTTATTGCATAAAAACCGGTCAAGGTGGCTTTATTGTCATTCACATCACATGTGGTACATGAGGTGGAACGAAACTATGTACACAGGGAAAAAAACTGCTGAAATTAGCTAAAACAGCTGAAATTAGCTAATTAAAAAAACATGCTGAAATGGAAGAACAAGCCTAAATAAGCAGAAGAAAGCAGAAAGGAAACATTTGCTGAATTAGATTTAAATGAACAGAAATTAGCACAAAATTTTGGAAATTAGCTTAAAAAAGCTGAAAAAACTTTGGAAAAATTGCTGAAAAGTAGCTGAAAAGGCAGAAAAGAAGGACGTGGAAAGACCTGAAATGAGCTATAAAAAATAAAAATAAAAAGGGAATTACATGAAAAAGCTAAAAACAGCATCAAAAGAACTAAATAGTAGCTGAAAAAAGCAGAAATTAATACAAAATAGTGGAAATTATTTGAAAAAAAATGCTGAAATTAGCAAAAAACAGCTGATTTGCTAAAAAGTCAAAAAGAAGCTTAAATTACAAGAAGGAAGTGGAGAGAGCACATTTTTGCTGAATTAGGCTGTAAAAAGTTAAAAAGGAGTGCAAAAAATGTGGAATTAGCTGGAAAAGTTAAAATTACCATAGCATAAAAAGCTAAATAGTAGCTGAAATAGCAGAAACAGCTGAAACTTGCAGAAATAATCTGAAAGGAGCATAACAAACTCAAATTAGCAGAAAGAAGTTAGAAGAAGCGCACAAATGTTGTAGTTAGCAGAAAGAATCTGAAAGGAGCACAAAACAGCTGAAAAAACTGCTGACATGAGCTGAAAAAGTTTACATTTAGCCTAGAGTATAGAGTTTTTTTAGGTGTTTTTTTAATTTCTTATTTCATTAGTACCTCTTCAGAATGTAATCTCTGGAGGGCACATTAGATATGACGTTTGTCCTGCAGCGTGTCAGTGATAAACTGATTAAATGCTTTCAGTCAGACGCTGAAAACATGTTTGATATTATCTGATCTGTTCCTCGTGCTCACTGGTTCAACTCTCGGCAAACATCAGAATAAAGTCGATGCTTGAAGCCCATTCTTTGCCTCTTTTTGTTCAAAGCTCTGCTTCATATTTATTTCCCCATATTGTGAAGGGCTCCTAACTAACAGGACAGTTTTATAGATTTCAGTTTTAACTTGATTGATTCTGCTGTCCTGCAGGTTTCAGATTTTCCTGCAAGCTCGTCAGTTTACCACAGAATGTGATGAGTTTTCTTTATGATATCAGATCTGCGTCAGCTTGAACATTTCAGTGTTTTAATAATAATCTGAGATAGTGCTTCTCAAACCTTTTATATAGGTACCACTTCCAACAACAAAGTTCAACAAGTACCACCAGTATGACTGAAACATCCAAACTCCTTAAAGGAAAGCACATCACCAAGTCCCCCACTCTTGCAATTGTGTCCAAGTTCTCTGTTTATTGGGGACAGGGTAGTTAGGTATCACTTAAACAAGTTAAAAGTAAGAGCACTTGAGTTAGTCTATTGGTTAATTAACTTGACTGATTAACTTTGCTGATTAAGGCTAATTTTCATCAGAGGTCCCTTAAAAGAAGACATCAAGAATACGCTAAATCAATAAAAAATAAAGTTCAAGTCAAGTTTATTGTCATTCACATCACATGTGGTACATGAGGTGGAACAAAACGTTGTACACAAGATCCCAGTTACATCCAAAAAAATCAAAATATAACCTAGAAAAAACAGTAAATAAGGATCTAAGATAAACACTAAGAGATACAATAAGCAAATGCCAAACGGTACGTTAAAAGATCTAAGATACGCTAAACACTAATATTGTAAAACAATAGAGCATATCAACAGCAGCCCGAACATGAGTCTGTGGTGAGACGATGGATATGAATGAATACAACAGCATACATAAATGAAAACAAATATAAAATACATATAAGAGCCATTTCAAAGCATAAAACCATAAAAACAGATCAGTTTGTGTCTTTAAAGGGATAGTCTGCTCATTTTTCAAACAGTTTTCTATAGTTAGTGTCAAGACTCGAGGAACCCAGATGGAGCGAAACCAGAAAAGACAAGACTTGGTTAGAAAACGTAGTGATGTTTATTATATACAGTGTCTATTTACAGTGGGTCATCTTTGGAAGATCCTGGAAGAGAGAGTTGAGTAAGTGGAGTCCAGTTGCAGTTCTTAATTTCTTTGTTTTGTTTTTCCTTACAGATGGTGAAGTAAGAGTTTGGCGAGGACGTTTAGTCACCAGGGTTGATCCAAAGGGAAGGCGGGACACTACTGGAAGGACAGGCGTGTGGCTGGAAGGCGAGGCACGGAGAACATGAACCAGGACCATGGAACTCAGAATCCAAACGGGAGCCAAGAAAACAGGAGGACTGTAGACACAGAAACAAAGGTAAGTACTTCTCATATATTTTTCATATAATGGCCAAAAGCATAAATACCGAATAGGGTACAATGCTCCAGCGATGAGTCACACTGGACTGCAGCCTTAAATAGTAAATGGTAAATGGTAAATGGAGCTTACTTCTATAGCGCCTTCCAGCCCCCTATGAGGGGCCCCAAGGCGCTTTACAGTACCAGCCATCCACCCATTCACACGCACATTCATACACCGGTGGCGGTAGGCTGCCATGCAAGGCGCCATCCAGTCCCACCGGGAGCAACTCGGGGTTAAGTGTCTTGCCCAGGGACACAACGGCACATGGTGTGGGAAGTCGGGATTCGAACCTCCAACCTTCCGATCAGAGGTCGGCTGCCACTACCACTGCACCACGGCCGCCCACAGTAGCAGGAGCTCTTCAGATGGATGGCTGCCAGCTGGTGGCAATCAGCAGCCAATTAGAGGAGGAGCTGCAGGTAGTGGAACTCACAGTACCCCCCCCTCAAGGGTCGCCCCCAGGCGACCGGAGACGTTTCTCGGGGTGGTTACGGAAAAACGATGTAATGAGGCTGGGGTCCAGGATAAAAGACCGGGGGATCCACGATCGTTCTTCAGGACCGTAACCCTCCCAGTCCACCAGATACTGGAACCCACGTCCTCTGCGTCGTACGTCGAGGATGGTCCGGACACTAAAGGCAGGATGATTGTCGATTAGTCGGGCGGGTGGAGGGAGGTCGGCAGGAGGGCACAAGGGACTGACGGCCACCGGCTTAACCTGGGAGACGTGAAAAGTGGGGTGGACCTTCATGGAATGGGGGAGACGAAGGCGTATAGCGGAGGGATTGATGATAGCAATGATGGGAAAAGGACCAATGAACCGGGGCGCCATCTTTCTGGGAGTATCCTTGAGTTGAATATCCTTAGTGGAGAGCCATACCTTCTGTCCCACCTGGTACAAAGGAGCTGGTGTGCGGTGGCGATCAGCAAATCGCTTAGCTTGGGCAGAAGCACGAGTCAGAGCTGTCTTAGCCTGTCGCCAGACACGTCGACACCGTCGAAAATGGCGTAGTACCGACGGAACAGAGATGTCGGTCTCCTGGCTGGGGAACAAGGGAGGGATATAGCCGAGGGAGGCCTCAAAAGGGGACATACCTGTGGCGGATGATTTGTGGGAATTGTGGGCATACTCCACCCACACTAGGTGCTGGCTCCAGGCAGAGGGATCCTTCTCGGCGACACAACGAAGAGTAGTTTCAAGGTCCTGATTACAGCGCTCAGCCTGACCATTGGATTGTGGATGGTGACCCGAAGTGAGACTGGAGGTGGCCCCTAAGGTTTTGCAGAAAGCCTGCCAGACTTGGGAGGTGAATTGCGGACCACGGTCCGAGACCACATCGGAGGGAATCCCATGAATCCGGAATACATGCTGGATAAGGAGTTGAGCGGTCTCGAATGCAGAAGGGAGCTTAGGTAGGGGAACAAAATGAGCCGCTTTAGAGAACCTGTCAACAATGGTCAAGATGGTGGTGTTACCTTCACTGGGAGGTAGACCCGTGACAAAGTCCACAGAGATGTGCGACCAAGGACGACTGGGAACAGGCAGAGGTTGTAACAAACCAGTCGGTGGTTGATTGCTGGACTTGTTGCGAGCACAGGTGGGACAGGCGGCTACGAACTCCTTCACATCGGCGGTGAGAGTGGGCCACCAGAAATGACTCCTTGTGAGAGAGAGCATACGGGACGAACCAGGATGACAGGAAAACTTATGAGTATGAATCCAATGCAGTACCTTGGCTCTCATGGTAGAGGGAACGAAGAGGGTCTTAGGGGGTCCGGTGCCAGGATCAGGGTCGTCACGATGAGCCTCACGTATCTCCTTCTCGATGTCCCATGTGAGGGTTCCCACCACACAGGCTGAGGGAAGAATGCTTTCTTCCATCTCCGTACAGTCTGGGGGAGAGAATTGACGAGAAAGAGCGTCTGGTTTAACGTTCTTGGAACCGGGTCTGAAGGTCAAGACGTAGTTAAACCGGTTAAAGAACAAGGACCACCGTGCTTGTCTAGGGGTCAATCTCTTGGCATCCCTGAGATAAGTGAGGTTTTTGTGGTCAGTCCATATTAGAAAAGGGGTTACCGTGCCTTCCAACCAGTGACGCCACTCTTCTAATGCCAACTTGACGGCCAACAGCTCTCGATTGCCCACATCATAGTTCCTTTCTGCAATGGATAAACGTTTCGAAAAAAATGCACATGGATGAACCTTGTTATCCTCCGGAGAACGTTGCGAGAGTATGGCCCCCACACCAGAGTCTGAAGCATCAACTTCCAGGATGAATTGGCGCTCAGGGTCTGGATGACTCAGAATTGGTGTAGAGGCGAATAACGACTTCAGTTTACTAAAGGCGGCATCGGCCTCAGGGTTCCATTTGAACGTTACCTTGGTGGATGTTAATTTGGAGAGAGGAGAAGCGATCCGACTGTAGTCCCTAATGAACCGTCTGTAAAAGTTGGCAAACCCAAGGAAACGTTGGAGCTGCTTCCTTGAGTCGGGAATCGGCCACTCCACCACCGCCTTGATTTTAGCAGGATCTGTTCTGTAACATCCTCCCTCAAAAATGAAACCCAGGAAAGATACAGAGGAAACATGGAACTCACACTTCTCCCCTTTAACGAACAGTTGGTTTTCGTGGAGTCTTTGCAAGACGGTTCTAACTCTCTTGATGTGCTCCTCCTTATCCCTCGAGTAGATGAGTATATCATCTAGATATACAAAAACAAAGTCACCAATGAAATCTCGAAGCACATCATTAACAAGAGTTTGAAAAACGGCAGGTGCATTGGTCAGACCGAATGGCATGACCAAATACTCGAAATGTCCGAGTGGTGTTCTAAAGGCGGTCTTCCACTCATCACCCTCCCGTACACGGACGAGATGGTAGGCATTTCTGAGGTCTAGCTTAGTAAACACAGTTGCTGATTGTAGTTGTTCATGGATGGATTCGATGAGAGGAAGGGGATACTTATTTTTGATTGTGATATTATTGAGACCCCGGTAGTCGATACAGGGGCGAAGGGTGCCGTCCTTTTTGGAAACAAAAAAGAATCCTGCTCCCACAGGAGAAGTAGAGGGACGGATAATGCCAGAGAGAAGGGACTCCTCAATATATTTCTTCATGGCCTCTCTTTCAGGACCAGAGAGGTTGTACAGTCGACTAGTAGGAAAAGGAGACCCAGGGAGAAGGTTGATAGCACAATCGTATGGCCGGTGCGGAGGAAGAGATAAGGCTCGTTGTTTGTTAAATACTGGGGCTAGATCGTGATAAACAGGGGGAACCATAGAAATATCTGTAGCCTCATGAGGAGTGTCTACAGAGGGCTGGTTAGGGATGGCAGAACGTAAACAGTTCTTTAAACAATAATCACTCCATCCCTCAACCCTTTTTTGTCTCCAGTTAATGTGAGGGTTATGTTCTTGGAGCCAGGGATAACCTAAGATGACCTGAGTGTGTGGAGACTCAAATATAAAGAAATCAATCATCTCATGATGGTTTCCAGACGTTAAGTTTAGCTTCATAGTTTTACCAAGAACTCGTGCCAAGTTCTTGCCCGTAACACCGGCAATGGAGATTGGAGGAACCTCGAGGGTAGGTAAGGATAGTTTCTTGACTAGATCTAGACTAATTAAATTTTGCTCTGCACCAGAATCAACAAGAGCTGACACAGGAAGGCGATCATGATTTATTTGGATAATAACAGGAAGCATAAATCGATGTGTGGGAGAGAGAGTAGAAGTTCCCACCAGTAACTCTCTCTTTACTGGTGGAAGTTCCCGTTTCCCCGAAACGGGCATTGAGCAAGAAAATGGCCAGGTCTACCACAATAAAAACAAAGTTTGGAAACAAAACGTCTCTGTCTTTCTTCTGGAGTTAAATGAGTACGACCAATCTGCATTGGCTCTGGGTCGGGCTGAGCAGGGAAAAATTCAGTTGTTTTTTTAGACGAAGAAGAAGAAGAACCGGCAACGGGTCTCTCCTGGTCTTTGTAGTTTGCTGACCAATTTTTGTAGGCGTAGGTCTCACCTGGTGACGTGAACCCGGAAGTGGAGTGATTGTGGGAAGTGTAGTCTCTCTCTCGTCTTCGCTCTCGGAAGCGCTCGTCAATAGCTATCGCTAGCTCGATCAGTTCGTCGAAACCCTCCGGCTCGTCTCTTAAGGCGATCTGATCTTTTAAGGGGTCAGAAAGAGAATTTAGGAAGGTACCTTGTAGTGCTGTGTCGGGCCACCCAGTCTGTGCAGCGATGATGCGGAAATCGAGGGCGTACTCCGCCACAGGTCGCCGGCCCTGGCGTAACCCCAGGAGTCGCTTAACGGCGTTGGGCTTCTGCAATGGACGGTCAAAAATTCGGCGAAATTCTTTTAACAAGGTATCAAATGAAACAAAATCCGGATCATGAAATTGGAAAAAGGAATTAACCCACCGAAGCGCTTCACCCTTCAGCTGGTGGGTGAAATAATTTATTTTTGCTGTGTCGGAAGAATATAACTGAGGTGCTCCTTTGAATGCTAGTTTGATCTGTAGTAAGAATCCTCCACACAGGCTTGGGTCTCCAGAGAAATATTCTGAAGGTTTCGTGATTACCTGTTGGATTGAGACCGGGTCCTTGGATTCCGCTTGGAACTTGGGTCTAGTAACAGAAGCTGGGGAAGGTGAAGAAGACGAGAGTCTTTGATTAAGAGCGTGAACCATACCTCCCAGTTCTCTCAAGTTGTTCTGTGTTTCATGTTGTTGTTCTAGAACTTGTTGGAGCCTCTCCTGGATGTGTTCCATCTCGGATGAAGAGGTGGCTTGTTCCTCTCTGGTCTCGTTCTGGGCCTTGTTTGGCTGGAGCATTTCTGTCAAGACTCGAGGAACCCAGATGGAGCGAAACCAGAAAAGACAAGACTTGGTTAGAAAACGTAGTGATGTTTATTATATACAGTGTCTATTTACAGTGGGTCATCTTTGGAAGATCCTGGAAGAGAGAGTTGAGTAAGTAGAGTCCAGTTGCAGTTCTTAATTTCTTTGTTTTGTTTTTCCTTACAGATGGTGAAGTAAGAGTTTGGCGAGGACGTTTAGTCACCAGGGTTGATCCAAAGGGAAGGCGGGACACTACTGGAAGGACAGGCGTGTGGCTGGAAGGCGAGGCACGGAGAACATGAACCAGGACCATGGAACTCAGAATCCAAACGGGAGCCAAGAAAACAGGAGGACTGTAGACACAGAAACAAAGGTAAGTACTTCTCATATTTTTCATATAATGGCCAAAAGCATAAATACCGAATAGGGTACAATGCTCCAGCGATGAGTCACACTGGACTGCAGCCTTAAATAGTAGCAGGAGCTCTTCAGATGGATGGCTGCCAGCTGGTGGCAATCAGCAGCCAATTAGAGGAGGAGCTGCAGGTAGTGGAACTCTCACAGTTAGCACTTCATCAGCCATAACATCAGTCATAATGCAGACTAGGTCCAATGAGGGCCCTTTTTACCACACAAGTGTCACTATGCAAATCTTTGTGTGTTTGTCATAGACTGTTATAAGCTCAGACATGTATTTAAATACTAGACTCCGTATTGAAATGTGCTGTTACAGCACAGCAAAGTCTCAGTACATGTTTTAAGTCATGTGTCTCCATGGAAACAAACAGGACCAAAGGCTGATGGTGCTACGCATCAGTCCACCTGGTCAGAGCATCAAACCAGTACAGAAATTTTCCCAACTTCCAATGTACTGATCACATGATCCAAAAGGTCCAATGATTCACATGTTATTTTGCTAACAAACAGTTGCTGTTGCATCTGGAGATAGGTGTTCTGGGTGTGTGTTGTGAATTAAAGGACAAAAAGAAATGTTACCCTGATATTTTTTCGTTTTTTGTTTTTCCCTCTTCAGGGGTCTCCACAGTGAGTCATCCTCCTCCATATCACTCTGTCCTCTGTATCCTCTGTTCTCCCTCCAACTACCTCCATGTCCTCTCTAACTGCATCCATATATCTCCACTTTGTCTTTTTCCAGGCAGCTGCATTTCTAACATCCTTCTACCAGTATACCCACTGTCCCTCCTCTGGACATGTCCAAACCATCTCAATCTGGTCTCTCTAACTTTATCTCCCAGTTGTTCAACCTGTGCTGTACCTCTGATGACCTCATTCCTAATCTTATCCATCCTTGTCACTCCTAAGGAGAACCTCAACATCTTCATTTCTGCCACTTCCAGTTCTTTCTCCTGTCTTTTTATCAATGCCACTGTCTCCAGACCATACAACATAGCTGGTCTAATGTTTTGTAAACTCTCCAAAAAAAATTCAATCTGGTCCTCTGGACATTCAAAGAAAACAAAAAACAAAACAAAGCAAAAAAATGTAGAAACGTTTTGTCTCCCATCCGAGAGACTTCCTCAGTCTGAGGTGCTGTATTCAGCTCAGTCTCTTAAATAGCAACTTCTCAGCGTGGATCAACCAGTTTGCTGCTGACAACCAAAACCAGCTGCTCACATGGTCAAGAAGGACCATCAGCCTAACAATGGATCATTAGCACACTGATGGCTGTGTATCACCTGACTTTTCAGGTGAAAAGGAGGAACCCAGACCAGTGGTCATTCCATATGTTGAGGGAGTATCAGAGAAACTGAGACGTTTATTTTCTAAACATAACGTCCCAGTGGCTTTTAAACCCCCAAATACATTACGGCAAAGACTGGTTCATCCCAGAGATCCAGTCCCCCGGCACAAACAGAGTAATGTTGTGTATGCTGTTCAGTGTCAGGAGGGTGATCAGTCCTACATCGGGGAACTAAACAGCCACTGGCCAAAAGGATGGACCAGCACAGAAGATCAACATCATCAGGCCAGGACTCTGCGGTCTACACTCATCTCCAGGCCAGCGGTCACTCTTTCAAGGATGAAGATGTTCACATCCTGGACAGAGAGGAACGATGGTTTGAGAGAGGAGTAAAGGAGGCCATCTTTGTGAAAAGAAATCGTCCATCATTAAACAGGGGTGGAGGCCTCCGGGTTCAACTGTCCCCCTCTTACAATGCTGTGATTGCTAGTATCACTCAGCCCTCTGTGAGTAGTAAACAGCCATCAGTGTGTTAATGACCCATTGTTAGGCTGATGGTCCTTCTTGAGCATGTGAGCAGCTGGTTTTGGTTGTCAGCAGCAAACTGGTTGATCCACTCTGAGAAGGTGCTATTTATAAGACTGAGCTGAATACAGCACCTCAGACTGAGGAAGTCTTTCGGATGAAAGACGAAACGTTTCTATATATTTTTTTGCTTTGTTTTGTTTTCTTTGAATGTCCAGAGGACCAGATTGAACTTTTTTGGATTTTTCTACCTGGATTATTGAGCATGCATCAGGATATTTTGTAAACTTTCTCTTGCTGACACCATTTTTGTCACAAATCACTCCTGAAACTTTTTTCCATCCACTCCATCCTGCCTGGACTCTCTTTTTCACCTCTTTATCACACTCACCATCACAGTGGAGCCCACGTACTTGAAGTCCTGCACCTTTGTGACCTCTGCTCCTTGTAGCCTCACTGTTCCACCAGTCTCCCTCTCATTCACACATGTACTCTGTCTTACTACGGCTGACTTTCATTCCTCTTCTTTCAAGTGCATACCTCCACCTCTCCAAGTTCTCTTCCACCTGTTCCCTGTTCTTACCACAGATCACAATGTCATCTGCAAACATCATAGTCCACGGGGATTCCTGCCTGACCTCATCTGTTAATCGGTCCATCACCAGAGCAAACAAGAAGGGGCTCAAAGCCGATCTTTGATGCACTCCCATCTCTACCTTGAAGCTATCTGTCACTCCTACAGCACCACTGTCCTGCTGTCCTCATACATGTCCTGTACCTGTCTAACATACTTCTCTGCCACTCCAGATGTCCTCATGCAACACCACACCTCCTCCCTCGGTGTAGGTAGTTTTGCCAAAACTGTTATGCGAGTTCCTCTAAGCGTGATAAAGGCAGTGCAAACAGATGCACTTTCATTTTGTTGATAAAGCACCTTCATTTAGGATAAAAGCTGTGGTTAATGGTTTTCTACACTGCAGGCAGCATGAACTCCGGCCAGCCGCCTGCACAAAACCACACAGGGAAACATTCTGCTTTAAGACAACATCTCTGGTAGTTCAGCAGAAACGGGTGCTGTACTGAAACGGACCTTTTGTAGCTTTTTGTTTTAACTTCATGACAATATAATGTTGTTTTGTTAAAGAGTGACCTGAATCCAGAACATTAACTGGACTAAAGGAGAAATTTTCCTTTTCACGTGTGCCCATCATGCCCTCAGATGACTGTGACTCAAAGAAAGACACAACAGAGACACCACTTCCTTTGTCTCTCAGTGGACTCCTTTTTTTCTGCTCCACCTCCTGTCACAGTCAAACAACAGACTGAGAACGCTCCAGCACCAGTGACCATACTGTTTTTTGGACACTTGTCCACCTGGAAAGCCTCCTGTATCTGGTTGGAGCATCTTGTTTTTATGTGCACAGACTTTTGGAAAAGATCAAAAGGACTTGTAATGCCTCTCGTTTCATCCTAGAAGTGAAACTCAGAAGATGTCTGACGCTCTGTGCATTGAGGGATCATTGTTTGGTGAGTCCAGTTACAAGTAGAACAGTAGGTTGGTTAAAAAAAATTTAAAAAAATAAACATGTAAAGATTTTATTTTATTTTTTCTCTTGCAGGCTCAGAACAAGGGCAGCAAGGTATCCACATGAACCTTTTGTCTCCAACACATACAGCAACAAATCATTATGTTTTAGTTTTTAAACCTTGTTCTTTTTTTACGCTTCCCTTCAGATTGTGCTTCCTGTTACCTGATTAACATGAGCTCTGTCATGGGCGCTTTTGTAGCTGACATCGTTTTGACCATCTTCATCACCATCTCTGTGTTCTGCTTTGCAACACGCCACAGGAGGAGAAGGGAACGGGATTCCCACGACAGTGCGTTCTCCTCTTATTTACTTTTATTCTTGTTTGGTTAGAGAGCAGCAAACTGATCATTTTCCATCGGCGAACAGGTAAAAGAACTGTACCTTTATCAGCTTCAAAGAAAACGATAGAAGAAGCCACAGAATCTCCATACCAGGTAAAAACATCACTTCTTTTATCTGTTAAAAACACGACTTTAGAAAGTATATTAATCATTTTTTTAAATCTATTTTGTTTTTTTTTCAAGGAGTTACATGGAGTCCAGTCAGATGTCTACAGTGAGCTGCAACATTTTAGGAAATGACAGTAAAACAGGACTTAATAATGTAATAAATAAATTAAATTAATCTAACTTCGTGTCCTCAATTAGTTTTTGATGTATTAGAGAACACCAGCTTGTAATTTATCGTCTGGGAAACTTGTAGATAATGGTAAAAACAGTGTACAGTTGATTTAATGTTTTGTATTTTTTAATGTTTTTCAATGTTGTGGTGAGCGTGACATTTCCTGCATCCTGTCATTTAAATGTTTCTGTAATTAATGAATCTTGGATTAAACAAAAGTTTAAAAAAAAAAATCCTTTTTGGCTTGGACTATTTCAGATCAAAGTCATCACTGTTTGTGCGGCTTTCTCTGTTCAACCAATAAAAGTGACGCACGACACAAAATTCAATCAAAACTTCTTTATTTCTTACATTCTTCTACATAGTCAGATAACAAAGATGTATTTAAAGACAAAATATATATACATAAAGCAAATGTCTGCTTTCCACTGAGTCAACAGACGGTGGCTCCTGAGTCATTATGAGGAAGATGTGAGCTCTGAAAATAAAAGCACACAGAAGGAAAATAATTGTGATACGGTCACAACAGACTAAGGGCTTGGATGTAGGAAACTTATTCCACAATTAGACGAAATGTGGGAAAATACGAGCAGCGTCTAAAAATAAGTTTGGACGTAACCGTGTGACGAAGAAGAAACAGACCAGATCATCAGACAGCTCGGATCTTGGTCGGAGCAGAGAGGCCGCTGGGTTCTGATGGAGTTCAAACAGGAAACAATATAAATCAGTAACTTATCTTTATGTGTGGGTGCATCTTATTTACTGTTTGTCGTTTTCATCTCAGGAAGGAAAAAAACGTCCTTACTCAAAAGGTAGGTCTCAGAGCTCGTATCTTCTCTGCTCTCTGTGGGAAGATTCAGTTAAATGCTCACAAGTACTCCTGAAAAGGTTTGGTTGTCTCTTGAGTAACAGACGATTTGTTCTCACCATCATATTCCGTCAGTTTGCTCTCGTCTTCTGCAGGAAATCTGTCGTTTTGCTCCTCCAAACTGTCCCAGTCCGGCATCTCTCTGCTTCGATCCAGAACAAACATCCGGTTGACTCTTCCTGCCCTCTGGACATCAGAGCTTTGCCTGGTTCTGTCAGACACCGCCATCATTCCCTCTGTGCTGTTGTGATCAGTCTGATTACTTGCTTGGAGTTCCCCTCGAATCCGAATGTTTTTGCCAACTCGTGCCATCCTCCTCGATGGGACCTGCTCTTTGGCCACAGCTTTTGGAACCAGGATCTCATTGCTGTCAATGTCTAATGGGAGAGTTAAAGTTGTTGATGTGACATCTGCACACATGTGGGACATGTTCAGACCGTTTGACGATGGGCTCTATTGGAAGTTGCCATCTTACGTGAATGACTCCAGTTTGGAGAAGCGGTTCAGCTTTCACCAGATCGAAGAGCTGATAACCATTTTAAGCAAGGCTGAGAACTAAATGAGTTGCTGCCATCTTAACACAACTCCAGTCTGTAATTGTTCACAGCACTTCAAACAAACATTCTGTTATAAACTGTTATTCTGGCCCAAATACATATTTCTATCAGAAGTGCTTCAGACTGCACCAAAAATACCATAAATCCTGTATGTATTGAAACCATTGAATCATACATAATAACACTATAATGTGAACTTGACAGCAGCGTAAAGATTTATAAAATGGTGTTCAAATAAAAATCTTTTCATTTGATTTGTTTTAAACCGGCAGCAATTCACTTTGATCTTGGCCTCGCCAGCGGTTAGCTCGTTCATCTTCATTATTAAACGCTGCTTCCCCAAACTGTGGTCAATATCAGAGCTATCGTCAGCAGGTAAGATATTAATTGTTCACAATGCTTTCATAAAATCCCACTCTAAAAGATCTGAGCTTTGTTGACTATGGATAAATTAAATTTTGATTGTACTGCACCTTTGCTTTCTTCGCTTTGGTCAGATGCCACAGGTTCTGAAAAAGTAAGAAATGTTTAGGTTTTCTTCCTTTAAAATAATAATTATTATTAATTTATGAAAATATATAAATCTACTTACCTTGATATGTACCGGTCTCAAAACTCTCTCTGGATTTTGTGTCAGATAAATCTGAAAAGGAGTCATTATTTCGGAGCAACAGTCAGTTTGGATCTCAAATGGATAAATTTATTGAAGTTAAAAAAAAAAAATCTGCACCTTCAGAATCTTGGACATTTATGGGTCTGCTTGAAGAGTTTCTATGTCCTTTAGACATGAGAGGGCGAAAAAGCACAGATAGTGTCTTTACAAACAAATACTTTCAATAAGGGGTTCTGAAAATGAAAAAATAAAGTAGAAAATTAACATTTCTTTTTTTTATGTTCTCGTTTGTGAGTTTCTTAGGGAATCAAAAGTGGTTTGAGGATCTGGTGAGAAAAGTGAAAAAGCACATTTTGTAGTTTCAAACCAACATGTCTCTGAGAGCATCCTGCTTCACAGACCTGTGATCTTTGCAGGGACGGTCTTTTCCGTGATCGTGGCCAGAGCTTCTATAACAACAAGTGAGCAGCATAAGAGATCGTTTCAATTTTATTTTGCAAACATCATTCAAAAAAAAAAAAAGATAAATCTCACCATTTAGAAAACTTAACACGTTCTGTCTTTCACCTTGAAAAGAACGAAACAGTTTGATCGAACAAATCACTTCTCTTTTTTAACTAAGAGTTCAATAAAAATGAATGTTTACCTCTTACTGTTTCCACCATGGCTGCAAGAGGAAGCAGGAGCAGAAAAATCCTGAAGCTGAAGCAAAAGATAATTTGTGTCAACATTAAGAGAAACCCTTAATTATTTAGAAAAAAGAGAAAATCTTACAGCTTCATTGTTGATTTTGTCCCCGGCCGTGTCTTCTGTTCATCACAGTTCAGTTTGGGTTTTTATGTGCTGCTTTCAAGGCCCTACCTCCGCAGGTAATTACAGATTCCATCAAATCTATCAGATGGAGTCAAACAGATCTGTGTTTGTGAGGGAGCAACAATTAAAATTGTTTATGAGTTTACAAAGAACTATTCAACAGGAATACAACTGCTCTTTCAAGCCCACAAAGTGAGCTGTCTTTTAATTATGTCCTGATTGCAGGAAGCTGCTTTCTTTAAAAAAAAGAATGAAAGAAAAAGAAAATGCACCTGGATTTTCCTTTGGCTTTAAAAGATGCAGCAGACCATGTGTTATGTGGTATTTATCATCATTACTCCCTTGTTCATTCATCAGATGGAGCCGTTCCCTGACAAAGACTCTTTGAAAATCCCTTTTTTTTTAATAAAAAAGGATCCTGTGTTGGTGTAGAATGTCCAAAAGAACAAAATGCAGCAATTTGCTAATTAGAAAAACCCTGAATTTGACTTAATAGCCTAAAGGATATTGTAGTAAATGGTGAAAACACGTTTGATACAAAAAAATATATTTTTAAAAATTCTGAGTGTAAAGTCAGCAACACTTTTCAATTATTATTTTTTAAATAATGGACTAATTTTTTTAAATAAATAAATCTAGAATGCTGACAATTTAGCATTAATGTAATGTCTACAGATTGTTTAATATATAATTTATATTGGTTTGAGGCTAAAAACAATACATATTGTCTCTGAAAAAAATGTCGATTGGATCAGCGCACCTGGTTGCTCTCTTTGTTAGCTAATTAATTTATATTTTAATTTATGTTCTACCTTTGCTGAAGGGAGGTGACCCCACCATCAATCAATCTCTAAGCTCTGCATTTTAGCAAAAATTCTAGAAAAACTGATAAACTCTCAAATCAAACATGATCTGGACTCATTTAACATCTTACCTCCACATCAATCTGGTTTCAGGAAACAACACAGCACAACCACTGCTTCACTGAAGGTTTTTAACGACATCGTTGAAGCACTGGATGCTAAAGATTATTGTGCTGCACTTTTCTTAGACCTGTCTAAAGCTTTTGGCACTGTGGATCATGACATCTTGTGTCATAAGCTCTCAGAAATCGGTTTCTCAGAACACACCATTGGTTGGTTCACTATCTTTCAGATCGGAGACATTGTGTTCAACATAATGGTACTTCCTCCAGTTATTAACATAATGGTACTTCCTCCAGTTATTTAACAGTCAACAATGGTGTACCACAAGGCTCAGTCTTAGGATCCACCTTCTTTACAATCTATAGGTAATGTACTGTAGGTCAGAGCATCCCTGATGCCTCCTAACACTTCTATGCTGATGACACAGTTGTTTATTGTCGAGATAAAACAGTTGCTAAGATTTTCCAGCTTTTGCAATCCGCTTTCGACATCATCCAGTCAGATTTGTTCCGTCTCAAACTTGTCCTAAACACAGACAAAACCAAAGGGATGCTTTTTACAAACAGGAAGTCAGTCCCAGCGGTTCTTCTTTAGATTTTATCCTCAAATGGTGTCCCAATTGAGTTTGTTGATTCCTATAAATATATGGGTATCTTGGTCGACTCGCGTCTCTCTTTTAAGCTTCACGTGGAAAACCTAGTAAGGAAACTGAAAGTTAAACTGGGGTTCTTTTTCAGAAATAGATCCTGTCTAACTCTGAATGCTACGAAACGCCTCGTAACTGTGACTTTCCTTCCCTCCATTGACTATGGTGACATTATTTACATGAACGCTCCTATAAGCACCCTGCAGATGTTGGATGCTGTCTATCATGGTGCACCTTATACTCCTTCTCGGGCTTTGAGATCATCAGACCAAAAACCAGGCTGAAGCTCAGAGGAGATCGAGCGTTCTCAGTCGTGAGCCCTAAACTTTGGAACAATCTGCCCATCAACATTCGACAGGCCACCTCAGTCTCTGCTTTTAAAGCTCTCCTAAAAACACTTCTGTACTCACTGACATTTAACACAGGGTGATCGGATTTAGATTTAGTTTTTCATTGATGCTGATTCTGTTTATGCTTTTGTTATTATTCCTATTTAACACAAGGTCATCTGATCTGATTTAGTATTTCATTGTTTCTGACTGAGTTTATGCTTTTTGTTATTATTTCCTTGACTTTTGACACAACGTGATGTGATTTAGTATTTCAATGTTTCTAATTGTTTTTGGTTTTATATTTTTATTCCATGTGCTGTAAATATATCTTGCTACTTTTTATCTGATGATATGATATTTTTGTTAAGCACTTTGGTAACAGTTTCTGTTTTAAATGTGCTCTATAAATAAATCTGACTTGACTAAGAAACATACAGTAACTGGTTGTGACTACCATACCCACCATTGCACCCTGTATTCACTGGTTAACTGGTCATCATTAACATCACAAAGACTCTCTCACTGGTACATTTTCATCTTTAAATCACTTCTTGGTCTGCTGCCTTCATACATCTCCTCCTATATGTCTCTGCGTGAGTGCAGCTACAGCGTGCGCTCTCAGGACATTGTTACCTGTAGTGTTCCCTCTGTGAAGACTGAACTAGGCAAAAGGGCCTTCTCCTACTCCACTGCTGTTTCCTGGAATATCTTGCAAAAAGATCTGAAGCTCTCAACCTTGTCCTCTCTAGTGGCTTTAAACATCTGCCCAGTTCCTGGCAAAAACCAACAGAGACATGTTCCTGTTTTTAGTTTTCTACACCTCCTTACAACCTAGCTGTTTTGTTACATTTTCTTTTAAATACCATTTTTATTTCCACTTGTTAAAAAAAATTCTTAATTTGTATGCATCCTTTATGATTGTCTATTGTTGTCATCGTTATCCTCACTCTGTTAAAATCAGGTCTCTCTTGTAAATAAGTCCCTGAGGCTCATGAGACTATATAAATAAAGGTTGAATGAATTAATATAAAATGTAAGCAGATGTTTGTCAGGACAAAAACAAACGTTTCTACTTTTACTCACAACTCATCTTTAAAAAAAAAAAGCCCAGAATGAGAAAAAAATTGATCTATTATACAATTTTTTTTTTTGTTTGTTTGTTTTATGGCATAAAATTTCCTTTGATTAAACTTGTTTGAAACTGTAAAAGCTGTGAAAGATTAAACTAAAAAAGTGTCCTTTGATCAGCTACATGTGCACATCAAAATGTTTCTGAACCAGACCTGTTGGTGGCAGAACAAGTAAAAATCTGCCCATAAAACAAATGAAAAAGGAGCGCGCCCTCTGCTGGAATAACTGTTTGCACTAAGCTCGGTTGATCTCGAGCATCGCCATATTGACGTCCCAACAAGGCTGAGAAGGTAATCGTGCTATTTAATCGCAAATCCTCGTTGTTTTAGAACCGGTGTGGACTGCTTAAGGTGCGAGGAGAAGCTGGGGCAGAAGTAATTCAGCTGTAGTGCCATTGTGCTTCTCAAACACGGCGTTTATAGGATGTTTTTTCAAGGCGTTGTCGCGCAGTTGCCTCGCTAGTAGCAGTCTATTCACTCCCCTAGCTTACTAGCTTAGCACTTTTTAGCTCTTAAGAATTATATTCTTCGAAGCGTGACGTAAAGTCTGCGATACTTAATGGCCTGTAAATGTTAATTTACTGATTACACATTATTATTAAATCCCAATCGCGTTCTGTAGTGTGGTCGAGAGCAAAGAGTGACTTTCCAACCGGCTTTTTCCACTTTGGCGTTAACGAGCTAAAACTAGTTAGCATCCCAGCCAGCTTCCAGGTGTTGTATCGAGTTATGTTCCCTGGTCTAGAGATCCGCTTTGCCAACAGCTCCACCCCTTTCAGGCGACGGATGAAACGCGTGTTTGCAGCAAATTTGCCTCTGACGTTGCCGTTGAGTCGGGGGCGGAGCTGCTTAGTAAGCGCATCTCGACAGGGGAACGCAATACTACAGAACACCAGTTATCCATTCCACCGGTTCTACGGCGAGTTAGCCGTTAGCAGTGCTTGGGCCGTGGGCCGTAGTGCGTACTCAGACCTTTTTCCTTAAAGTATCATGCGGGCAAACCGTTTTTAATTAACGTGTATCACGAACTAGTAATACTGTTTTATCGATTGAATGCTTCCCGTGGCTGTATTTACTTTACACGAACTAATTATCATTAGCTTTATTAGTTTGCTCGTGTTTGCCTGATTGACTATCGATTTAATTCAGCCCACTTTCTGGCTTTTTCCTCTCAACAGGAGGCGTTTGTTATAACCCCAGTGATGACTGTATTGAACCCTGTACCTCCTGATTAGACTGGTTGGACGCCCCCATTTAACACACAGGTTTCTCCATTTCACACTGTCAAATGTAAATTGAATTGTGTGTTTTAATTTAAAATGATAACGTTTGTCACTGTAATTTGTTTTCATCTTGTTTTGTTTTAAAGAACATCCTATCCTATCAAACCTTTTGTTCCCCAGTATTTAAAACCAATGCTGCTAATGATTGCATAAGATTTGAGGTAACTAATTTTTTTTGTTTTTGTCTCATTTAGTTTTCTTACCATAAAGACACCCCAGCAACTCCGGTTAACATTATCACTATCCTGGAGGAAAACTCCCAGGTAACGTGCTATCGACACTCAAATATTAATGTATCTTTAAGGTCCTCACATACTCGGGCGTACTGTCATACTCGAGCGTACAGATTTTAATTCTCTCGTGACAAATTCCTTCATTCCTCACAATTTCAGTCATGGCGTCAGCAGGCGAGAAGGAAGAGATCTTGTCTCTTGGCAATAAAACAAAAGAAAAGAAGGTGATGCTTAAACAAGACCAGGGATGAAGAAGGGGAATTTAATACACTGGAGGACATGAAGACAGCGAGAAACATTTTGAATATTTTCAAATGGATTCTAGCAAGTTCGATGAGCTAGTTGGGCTCTTAGCCCAGTTTCTTCACCACCAGGGCAGCCACGGCACACCTGTCCACGCTGCACAGAGAGCTGCAGTCACGCTGCGCGTCCTTGCGACTGGTTACTTGGAACACAGAGAGCGGTTGGTGTCGCATACAAAACAGTTCGTTGCCGGGCAGTTTATTGTGCGACACAGCGTACGCGGTCATAAAAATGTATCTTTGCACGGACATGTCCGGCAGACGTCCGCGTTGAGTGCACCTCGAGTGCGCGCGGACCTCCGCGGAGTGAAGTATGCCCGAGTATGTGGGGGCCTTTACTGTATTGATGATCTGCTCATTTAGTATCCAAACTGCATAATGTTTTGTTGATACTGAGGTTAAAATGGTTTGTACGTTTTGTTTTTGTCTTGTTACAGGACATTTTTTAGAAAAGATTTTGTGCAGAATATGTCTGGCCCTGTTCCAAGCCGCTCTCGAGTTTACCCTGATGTAAACACACAGAGGCCTCGGGAATACTGGGACTATGAGTCCCATGTTGTTGAATGGGGGTAAGAGAAAAATATATATATTTTAGTGATGCTTTAATTTTTTTTTCCTTTCTTTTGATGCTCTATTCATCTCGGCATTATTAATGAATAGATGTTTTCCCCCCTTCTCTTAGTAACCAAGATGACTATCAGCTCGTCAGAAAACTAGGAAGAGGCAAATACAGTGAAGTATTCGAAGCCATAAACATCACAAACAATGAAAAAGTGGTCGTTAAAATACTGAAGGTAGGACAGTTATGGCTTGGTTCAGACAAACAGTTATTTTCTCTTTTCTGGGGGGATTTTCTGTGATCTTATTAACTTTTTCTGGTTTGCAGCCTGTCAAGAAAAAGAAAATCAAGAGAGAAATAAAGATCCTGGAGAATCTGAGGGGTGGTCCAAATATCATCTCACTGTTAGATATCGTTAAAGATCCTGTGGTAATTTTGAGTTAATTTATGCTGAGTAAAATTACACGCGTTGTATATTTACGTTTCATGCATAAACTTTTCTTATTATTATTTTATTTTTAGTCTCGAACTCCTGCTCTGGTCTTTGAACATGTCAACAACACAGATTTCAAGGTAACAAGTGATTTTATTTATTTATTATGTTACTTGCAATTTTGACCTGGCTAATACAAAATGTTTTTTCTGTTTAAATGTTTTTTCATTCAACAGCAATTGTATCAGACACTGTCAGACTTTGACATACGGTTCTACATGTATGAAATCTTAAAGGTAAGCAGTACTCTACATTTCAAATGGCATCTCTAATAAAAGAGCAGTTTGAGGTTCTGTGTTTAGTTTTAACATCTTAAATTCCTTTGTTCCATTTGACTCAAAAGGCTCTGGATTACTGCCACAGTATGGGCATCATGCACCGTGACGTAAAACCCCACAATGTAATGATTGATCACGAACACAGAAAGGTACGGTCGATGATCCCGATTAGTTTTTCATACAGTTTATGTACAGATTTTAAAATGTACGCAAACTTGTCATTCCAGCTCCGTCTAATTGACTGGGGTCTGGCAGAGTTCTACCATCCAAACCAAGAATACAACGTGAGGGTGGCGTCCAGGTACTTCAAAGGCCCTGAGCTGCTGGTAGACTACCAGGTGAGGTCAATCCCAACCCAACATTTGCAGAAGGAGAGGAGAAATGGAGAGGAGTGAAGTAAGGGATTAAATGGAAGCTTCTCTGCCTCTATTATTATTTTTAGATGTATGACTACAGCTTGGACATGTGGAGTCTGGGGTGCATGCTTGCCAGCATGATCTTCAGAAAGGAGCCTTTCTTTCATGGTCATGACAATTATGATCAGGTATGATCTATCTGCTCTTTTTTTAATTAAAATATTTTAATGAATTCATTATGTTGGTGTGATAGCAGTGCCAAGATTGTTTTTACTTTACAGTATATAGCATCTGAACTTCACCAAATAAATCATATTTGAACATTATACTTTTATTTTTTATTTTTATAGGTTATAATTGTTTATTTTTTACAGATTTTTTTAGAGCTTCATTTGTATACTTTCTTAGTGTTTGTGACTTCTACATGTGCTTTGATTATATTGTAGCAGGTTATGCTAAACTTGCTGCTTGATTACCGTAATTTCCGATCTATAGCACGCACCGGACTGTTAAGTTGCGCACACTGAATTTAAATTATAACGCAGTTTTGTACATAAGCAAGACACCTATGTATACGCCATAGGTGTCCATTATATCAGAAACTGTGCACAGCTCTTGTTGTAGTACAAGAGTCAACCACAAGATGTCAACTCATAGACATTACCAATGTGTTTGCTTTTCAACAACAAGCAGACTGATCAGATGTAAATGGACTGTACTTATATAGCGCTTTTCTATCTTATTTCAAGATACTCAAAGCGCTTTACACAACAATCTGTGTCCTCATTTACCCATTCACACAGCACTCTACTAGTAGAGCTCTACAAAGCTAATTGAACAAATCATTCTAAAGAGACTAATCAGAGCTTTATCACATTCATACACTGATGGGACACACATCAGAGGCGATGAGGGGTTCAGTGTCTTGCCCAGGGACACTTCGTCATGTGACTGCTGGTGGATGTCCATGTAAGCAGCTGCTCTCACTCATGGTTTCATCTACTGAATAACCTTCATCCTACAGAATTAACAGAAAACAAATAGACTAAAGCCCTATTCACACGGGATTAGTTTTATTTAGGGACCAACCACATGAAATAAATAAATTACTCCCCAACGTCTGCTTTTTATGTGGCACATTCTCACAGGATAACCAAAGCCTGAGATTTAGCTGAAATTTACGGACATCTTCCGGATATGATGTTAACGCGCTGCAAGTCACATTAAGCTCAGATGGACAGCTGTCACCGGCTGCGCACGTCCGCTGACCTGTCGGTTGAAATGGACTTGCAACTTGTCCAAGGTGTCTCCCACCTCTTGTACAGTGATAGCTGGACATGGGCACCATCGATCCCCGCTACCCAAAAAGGAAGAAGCGGGTAAATATAAATGGATATATCGATCAGCTGATCACCGGCTGCGTGCGTCTCCACACCTGCTGTCATCTGCGATGAAGGAAGTTGCAGCATCTACAAAAGCCGACACGAGCAGCACTTTCATTTAAAATTGCCTTTTCTATATTTTTCCAAATGATTTTGCTTAGAAAACTAAAACAAAAACGCCTCATTACGTATCGGATCCTGCCCATTTCTGTCCAAATCACAGAGATGCCTATTCACGTTGGATTAGTATTATCGCAGGATCTCGGAGTTCAGCAAAATATAGTAGGTAATTTGCGGGGGAATTTTTACTTTACAAATTACTGACATGGCCGATTCGCACAGGATTAACAATACAGACGAGCTCTGTAATTATTACAAATAGCATGTGGTTCCCTAGGTAAAACTAATCCCGTGCGAATAGGTCTTAAGAAGAACAGACTACCGGTAATCAGTAAGTACACTTCTAAATTACCGTATTAAAATTTGACATACCAGTAAATTTACCCACAATTCACAGTCACAGCAGAACATGTACCATTAAGTTGGTAATGGTAAATGTTCATTAAATTATTGTCATTGATTTTTATTGTTGAGCAAGTTTTTGGTAACAGTTGCTCTTTTTAAAATATGCTTTATAAATAAATTTGACAACTTTCTGCTGTGCAGCACACAAGTCGTGAGAAAAGGTTTGTAGGCTCAAACATCCAAGTAGTTGACAAAAAAGGTTAAATCATGTCATCTGGACCAGTTTCTTTAAGGAAGAAATGTTTTGTCTTCCATCAGGAAGACTTCATCAGTCTGCAGCCTGCCAACCAGATCTGTCCCATAAGTAGCCTTCACTGCTGTGTTTCAAGCCAACCTCCTGTTGGAATCTCAGAAGCAGGCTTTGAACACATGCAAAGGGACCCATGTGTCCAAAACAATCAATCATCATGTATAACAATCAAGTGCTTTAGGCCAGATGGCCGACTTGGCCTACTCACAGAAACCGCCTGAGGACAACCAAGGCCAAAATGGTTCCGAAAAAAGGTTTGTAGGCTCAATTATCCAGGTAGATAACAAAAAAAAGAAAGGTTAAATCATGTCATCTGGACCAGTTTACTCACGGAGAAGGGGGAACTCCCTGCTCACATTCTCTCTGCTGTGAGATAACATATTTACCGGTACCCTACACAGAAAGATTTTTTTAAACTTTGATTTCATTTGAAGTCATCTCAGGGCACTGCACAGAAACATTCGCATTCATAAAAAGTCAGTAAATACCGTTATTTATTTAAGGAGCCAGAGATTTTTAAACAGAAGCTAAACTGTCTATCTTGGGGGGGATGATCTCGGTACTTTATTGGACATTCGGGTAATTTCTGGTCACATGGCCAGAGTGAGATTATGGGTATTTAGTAGTAAAATTGGAACCATGAGCGACAGAGGTACCCGTCATGAATACATGTGGCATACACTGTATGTCACAAAATCCTGCCTCCAAGAGGGTGGTGTGCTATATGAGTGCTCAAGAGTGTTAAGCGAAAATGTTAGTTGATGGTAGGAAGTTTAGCAGCCTGTCAAAATAAAATATTGAAGTGCATAGATTAGCCACTGCTGTGTACATGCTGCTGAGTCTAAGGTATGAGGAAAAAAGTAGCGGTGGCATCTTGTAATGAATCTGTAAAGTAGTTGGTCTTAACTGTTTTTCTAGTTGTATTGTTTTTGATTAAATAATTTAAACCCAGCAAATAATAAACCTATACAGCAGATTTTAAAGCAGGCTTTATAAAAAAATGTAAAAAAGTTAAATCTCACAGCTTCAGAATGTACCCCCACCCCCATATTCTCTAAATATAATTTAGTGTTGGAAATTTTTTGGCATCTTTTGATTTAATTGTGATTCAGAGCACTGGGATGTAATTATAAAACAATTATTGATACATCCACAGTCTCTTAAAACATAATCCAGGATATAAAATCTCTCAGACCTAAAATAAACACATTATTTTGCTCTATGCTGCAGAATTAAAAGCGATTATGGAAACTAAATGAACAAAAGGAGTGAAAATGCTGAGTGCGGGGATTTTGTGGCAAAGGATGTCCATGTTAGAGCTGTCTTACCTACTTTCTTCTGTTTTCACAGCTCTTTTTTGTTATGTTGTGGTGTGGGAAATGTCCTGTTAGTATTTTTGTCACAAGTGGCTCCAACGTTCAAAACTTGGAGCACAACCACTAAATGTGGACGCATATCTTTCACAGTGAAAGTTGCTTCAGACTGTTTGCTTCACAGTTATTGAGTTCGTTGTAAACTTTGATGTCCTCTGTTAGCAGCAGCAAGGAGCTACTTCCGGCTGTGTTACCTTCTTCCTCCTCCAGATGGAAAGATCTACACAACTTTCATGTAGAGTGGCTCTTGTCGACGTCATTTTTCCATTTAACTTAACAGAAGGCAAAATACTTCCAAACACTGACTGTCAATAGAAATCAAAGGAGCTGTTTGTTTGTCGCGGTCAGCCATTTTGTTCTCTTCTCTGGTGTGTGCATGCCAAAGATTTTAGACATTTTAAAATGTATTCCAAATTGTTAATGTACACATTGGGATTCATCAATAAATAGACTGTAACACCCAGCCCTAGTATGTGTCCATCAGGGTGATTAGTGGTAAGCTATGAGTGTATGGTGGTTGGGATGTTATCTTTGATCATATTAGTGTTCAGAGTTACACGAGGTTGGTATGAATTGTCATTTGACTCCAACGGTGTTTTCAAAACCTGCTTTATTTAGAGCCATTAACTTTTGCACACACCTGAACGTGTGTATTTGCAGTTTTTGGATCGATTTTATTATTTAGGAACATTTTATCATACATCTATGAATGAATGTTTTTGTTCCATACAAGAGGGTTTGGATGACTTTGTCATTTTAAATGAATGAATTACCTTTTTAATTTTCTCCAGCTTGTGCGGATTGCAAAAGTACTTGGCACAGAGGACCTGTATGACTACATCGACAAGTACAACATTGAGTTGGATCCACGGTTTAACGACATTCTGGGAAGGTTCGCTTTTTATTTTCTTTCTTTCTTTTTTTTTGCTTTGTTTAAAGAAAGGGTTAAATTCAGCCGCAGGGTCTAATAGAGCTTTTTCGCTTTCATTGTTTATTTTCTTCATTTGTGCTTCACTCAGACATTCTCGCAAAAGATGGGAGAGGTTCGTGCACAGTGAGAACCAGCACCTGGTCAGCACAGAGGCTCTAGACTTCCTGGACAAACTGCTGCGCTACGACCATCAAGTTCGCCTCACGGCCAGAGAGGCCATGGATCATCCCTACTTCTGTACGTTTGCTTTCTCGCCTCACTCGGTCCTTGAATGTGTCGCCACAAATGAGAGAACACTTTGTCAGATCGACGCTTGTGTGAACCAACGTAATTAATGAGGCGCTCCCAACCATTCATGTTCTCAGATCCCATCGTCAAAGATCAGGGAAGAGGGGCCACTCCTGGGGGGATGGCTGCCAGCTCCACTCCAGTCAGCTCCTCAAGTATGATGGCTGGTAAGTTCTGTCAGTTGTGGCCTCGTGCTTTTGCAGTTTACAGTAGTCCCTCGTTTATTGTGGGGGTTAGGTTCCACCCCCCCTGCAACAAGTGAAAATCTACAAAGTAGCGACGTTATATTTATTTTAATATTTATATATGTTAAGGCTTTAGAAACCCTTTCCACACTCTTACAATGTTCTAAACTCTTAAACCTACGTCATTTTAACAACATACGTACAGGACTGTATATGCAGCTACTAAATTTTACTCACCAGTTAGACAGAACAGGAGCGGCTCTCGGTTCCGGTCCGACTGTTCCAGTCCGACTCCGTTCGTTTCTTCAGACATACCCTGCAGTGATGAGGCCCACAATCAATCTTCTAAACTCTTAAACCTACTAATTTTAACAACATACTTAAATGTAGCTAATAAATTTTGGTATTTACCAGTGCGTCCCCGCTCGGAGGTCCACGTGGGCTGACTAGGAGCTCTCAAGATTCACAGATGGGTCTGGAGGTCTGGTTCGGTTAGGTGGGTTCAGTATGGCTTCTCTGCATCTGCTCGGTGCCCATCAGAACAAAACCTTTAGTTTTTCAGCAGAAGGAAACGGGGCTTCTTGGTTAATGGTTTATGAACAAATAAGCACAACTGAACAAGAAGTATAAAATAACTTTCCTGTAAACACAAAGTATTAAAAATACAATCTCTTACAAATGAAATGGTCACGTTTGAGTTGTCAAATATTCCCTTGTAAATAAAACTAAATAATAAAAAATAAATTTCACATTTGCTATTTGGAGAAGTAAACAATGAGTTGTGCAAATATGGCATGTGCAAAGGCCTACCTCTGTAAAGGCCTTAGAGGTATCTCTTGTAAACAGTTAAAGACTAAATAATTCTATTATGTGTTTTTTTTTCTTTCAACCTTTATTTAGACAGGTAAATCCCATTGAGCCTCGAGGACTCATTTAAAGAGAGACCTGATTTCAACAAAGAATGATGACGACAATGGACAACAGCGACAACAATAAACAGTTATAAAAAGTCATACAATTTTTTTTATTTTTTACAAATAGGATCGCTAAAAAAGAAAAGTAACAGAGTGTAAAGGCCCATCTCTGTGTAAATGCCTTACAGGTAGTGTCAGCTCTGCTGCTGCCGCTTCAACATTCAAAATTTCCT
This sequence comes from Nematolebias whitei, assembly GCF_014905685.2. Lineage (NCBI taxonomy): Eukaryota > Metazoa > Chordata > Actinopteri > Cyprinodontiformes > Rivulidae > Nematolebias > Nematolebias whitei. The sequence continues at coordinate 22,317,783 of NC_056502.1, read as the reverse complement.
CCATTTTCTCAACCGCACTGTCTCTTTTGCTTCTTGTTACAGACTGGATGGAGTGGAGTCATGTGACTACAGACTGCACGTAGCACAATGTCTTAAAGGGACATGAGCATAGCTAACCTATACACAGCCAAAAGACAAAACAACTTTTATTTTTTTAAAACGCCGAAAATACCGATATGGGCAAAAGGACGTCGATCATTGTTATAAATTTCGGTGTCGGTTAATTTTCGGTATGTTGCCCAGCCCTACCCTGTTGCCTTCTGGGAAATGTGGTAGTTGTGAGCAGGAATAAAGTGCAGATTAACTGAGAGAAAACTACAAAAATGGTGACGCCTGTCCAAAGTATTTTATTTTTTCGTTAACTTTTTACTGTACAGTACTGTATCCAGTACTGTCCCAATCACGTGAGTAATATTAAAGTAGACAATCGTGTCCTGTACAGTTTTTTTTTTTTTGTACAATATGTACTGTATGTTCACAAACCGTGATAGAGCGAGGCCGCGAAAGTCGAACCACGAAGTATCAAGGGACTACTGTACTGTTAAAGATGACAAAGAAGTCCGATTTATATATGTCTGACAAAGACTGACGTGTTAAAATAAGACGTTTTGTTTTGAATAAGCTTCTCTTCTGTTTCAGGCATCAACTCCATGTCCTCCTCACAGCCACTGGCTAACATTGCTGGATCCCCCGTCATCTCTGCCCCCAACACTCTGGCCACACAAGTCCCCGCAGCCACCGGGGCCCAGCCCTGAAACAGCTTCCTCACCTGTGTTAATGTGTGCTCGTGGTCATGTCCTGGGTCCCAAGGCCATGGCTCCCCTTTTTATGTTGGGAAAAAAATTTAAAAAAGATGATTTAAATAAAAAAATAATAAAAAAAATTTGCTTTTCACATTCAGTTGTATTTTGACACCTGGACTTGACAGAAATGCATTGTTGCACCTGTCACGTCGATTAGAAATTAATTTGGGTGTGTTATTTGACAATGCCATTGTCTAGAAATTCTAATGAGATGTAGACATAAAGAGAATGGATAATAAAATTTATTTTGTATGTTCCAAATATACAGTCTTGCTTGAAATTGTTTTGATGGGGAATCCTGCTGTATTACACTGTGAACCTTGACATGGCTTCACAAAACGACAGGTTCGGGGAGTCTGGTGTGTCCCGCCCCAACAAAGCTCGCCGGTTGCACACATTGTAATGTGCAGGAGTTAGTGTTTTTTTTTTTCTTTTTAAGTTGTTTAGATGCTATTATCACTCTTCAATTGGACTTCTTTTGTAGATATTCTACAGTTACTGTCAGGTTGCATGCACCCAATGCTGAGTTTCACAGGGTCGATAGATTGCCAATTTTATGTTACTTTCACTTCTGTATGTGTATGTAAGTGTCCATGTTTGTTTTTTATGAAGTCTCTTACACTTGATTTTGATTACATAGACAATTTTGTAACGTTTTTGTTTTATGTTGGGAGGAGTCATCAACTTCGGGAAAAACAACTTCAGAAATAAACAATTTAAAAAGGGCTTTTCAGGCACCACACGTTCTTGACTGCAACCTAACAACTGGTCGTGTCAACCTAAACGGATGGATTTCAAGTGAAGCAGCTTTCATATCTCATGTGTTGCATCAGGTGTGCACTTCATAATTCCAATTGGCCAAATACATTTTATGAGGGCACTGTATGTCAGTTGATAGAGCTGCTGCCTCTCAGCGAGCGGGTCGCCCCAGTTCAAATCTCAGCCGGGGGTCCTTCTAGGTGGAGTTTGCATGTTCTCTCCGTGCATGTGTGGGTGTTATGATCATTTTTTTAGGATTTGAGTTGTTTTAAGATGGCATGCAGCAACTTTGGTCTTGACTCCACTTATAGCTCGTTAATTAGCTCAGAATTTAACTTCTGTCCTAACTGGGATTGTTTAAAGAGCTATAAATGTACTGTACTTACATAGCGCCTTTCTATCTTATTTCAAGATACTCAAAGCGTTTTACACTACAATCTGTGTCCTCATTTACCCATTCACCCAGCACTCTACTAGATCTCTACAAAGCTAATTGAACAAATCATTCCAAAGAGACTAATCAGTCACATTCATACACTGATGGGACGCACATCAGAGGCTTTGAGGGGTTCAGTGTTTTGCCCAGGGACACTTCAGCATGTGACTGCTGGTGGATTCGAACCCCCAACTCTTGCATTGGAGGACGACTGCTCTAACCACTCAGCCACTGCCGCCCAATCTATCTGGGCTATTTTTTCACAACCCTTCCAAAGAACCCCACGTCACGACATCTGAACTTGTCTCTAAAGAAGCACGAGGGTTTGCTTTGTAAACAATATAAAAGCACACCTTTGTTAAAAATGTTCAAAACTGGGAATGTGAGTCAGTTTAACGTCTATACTTTTTTGTCTTTATTAAATCTAAACACTAAAGTGACCCCAGTTGTTCTAGAAGAGATAAGAGGTTAAAATTACAGACGTGGATGACCCTGTTATTAGGCAAGTATGCCTTTGGGATAAAAGGTTGAACAACAGTTGTGTTCTGTTTGTCACATTCCTCAGCTGTGTCCCATATTTACTGAGATAAGAGCCACACAGTCGAAACTGGGCCCTTCAAGAAATGAACATTTAGAAAGACTCAAAAATGTCCCTTTCTTAGACTTGATTGTGCACCTTTTTAGATATATTTTAAAATGTATTAGAGTTTGTTTTATGGCTCTTTGTAATGTTCATATTTTCAACAACTCTATTAAACTGCCTGGGAATGATGATCAGAAGAAATGGAAATTTAGACATTATTTTAATGATTTTATTCAGTTAGTCAATCTAATCTGTGTTTTGCATGACATATCTTGTGGTCGATTTTTAAGTTTTGGTAGCACTTTTAGTCGTCTCCACGCGACTGCTTTTTATTTAAAAATTTAGTTGCATTGATTCAGTCTGTGGCCTTTTATTTTGGTGTTGCATTTATACCTTTGGTTTCGTGAAATTTCACATTTTCTCTTTCATTCATGTAGTTTTTGCTGTTGTTTCTCATTGGCTTGTTAGTTTCTTGGCCTTTTCTGGTAATTTTGTGCTTCTTTTAGCTTCTTTTTAATTTTATTCTCGACGTTTTTGCATCTAGTCTACAATTAGTTTTCAAAATTAAGATGCATTCAGGTACTTTTTTTAATGTCGATGATTACACCATGTGGCGCTCACATGAAAAACAAACCAAACAATTTTCTGATTTAAATTAGCTTCAAGCTAAATTATTTCACACAACATGCTCTATTTAAATCGAATCCCATAAAAATAGATACATTTTAAGTAAATGCGAAGCGAAGTGTTTCTAGGGCGCAGTCAAAGAGCAACGGAGCGAAATCGATCAAAGAAAGCCGAGTTTATGTGTGTCCGATGGTTGTGAACGCAGCACCAGTTGTTTTCTAGCAGGCGTGGCTCGCTCGTGCTGCTGCAGATCTACTTCTTCTTGTTGATGAGAATGGGGAAAGTTGCTTTAATTTCAGTAGCAGTGGCCGTGCTGTCGGTGCTGCTTGGAGAGAGGCTCGTCAATTTAAGGTAAAGTAAATTCAGCTCCGTTTTGAGCGTCTTAAAAACAGTTAAAAAGTTTGCTTCAGTCTGTCATTGTGTCCTGCAGCAAAAGGTATCTCGCCTTCAGGGAGGTAACTCCAAATCATCTGCCCAACTGTGTCACACTCAAAAAGATAGGTGAGAATTTTAGCATCACGTTAAGGAAATTTAAGAAGATTTCTCTTTAATAGCGTTTCTCTGTCCAGATCACGGGTCCGAGGATATAACTGTCATGGGACACGGGCTGGCCTTCATCAGCACTGTGAGTGTTGTAATTTAAAAGTCTGCAGGTCCAACTCACCTAAGACAGAACACAATCGTGCAGCAAATGGAATGATTTTTCAATGCCATATGTTTCGGCTGCTTTAAGGGGCTCAAATACCCTGGACTGCCATCCTCAGACATGCCAGGGAAAATCTACACCCTTGACCTCAAAGATCCTCTTTTGAAACCACTGGAGCTGCGAATGCCAAGAAACTTTGACCTGGACTCCTTCAACCCTCACGGCATCAGTTTGTTCGTAGATCCAAGTGGTAAGTCTGTTGGCAAAATATCTCCTGAGCCACAGTTTTACTGAAAATAATCATCGGATGTACCACAACTTGCATTTCCCATCCAATTTTTGACGTTACTTTACAGTGATTGGGGGGATTCGAACCGGCAACCTTCTAATCGCAGGCTGTCCTTCTCTAGCCTCTGTGCCACCACTCCTCACCGTTTGATATATATTTTGCTAAAACTTGGTGTGGTAGTAGTTGAGAGTCATTCAGAACTTATCTGAGGGAGGCATATTTACGGTCTGACTTATTTGTCCGTTAGCAAAATATTTCATGATTCACTGGACAGATTTGAATGAAACTTGCAGAAATTAATCATTGGATGTACATCTACAACTTTTAGAGTCTTAATTCATGAGGGCAGCCCCAGCTAATCAACGTTCTGCTCTTTCAGGACAATCCTGCGATGACTTTTGGTATTGGTTCAGCTTTAGCTTTTTCAAATATTTAGCCTGTTTTCAGATCAATTCAAGTTTTTCATTCTTTTACTTTCAGCCTAGTTAACTTATTTCTGCTAATTTCAGCTGGTTATGGTCCGTTCAGCTTATTTATGCTAGTTTCAATTATTTCAGCTACTATTTAGCTGTTTTTATTTTTTTCAGCTGATTCCATATTTTTGGCACTCATTTCCACTCGTTTCAGCCTGAGTCAGCAACAATGTGCTGTCTCGACTTGCTTCTGGTAATTTAAGATTCTTTCTGCTTTTTTAGCTGATTTTTTTTTTTTTTTTT
>NC_056502.1:22289463-22312824 GCF_014905685.2 Nematolebias whitei | reverse complement strand
GTGTAATCTCAGTTTTTTTCAGATAATTTCCACTTTTTTGCTCGTTTCTGTTTCTTTCAGCCTAATTGGGCAAATATGCTCACTTTACTTCCTTCTGCTAATTTAAGCTTGTTGCTAGCTTTTTAGCTTTACTTTAGCTATGTAATTTCAGCTGTTTTCAGATTAATTCAAGTTTTTGTGGTAATTTCTGCTACTTTCAGACTAATTAACATATTTATGCTCCATTCAGCTTTTTTCTGCTAGTTTAATCATTTTTTTACATCAGCTACTATTTAGCTGTTTTTATGCTAATTTTAGCTTTTCCAGCAAATTCCACTTTTTTTTTTAGCTCATTTAATCTATTTCCGCTTCCTTCTCGTAGTTTAAGCTTCTTTCTGACTTTTCAGCTTCTTTTCAGCTACTTTTTGCTAATTTCAAATTTTTTTGTTGTTGTTGCTAATTTCCATTTTTTTAAATTCCTTCTTATTTAACCCAATTCAGCAAAACTATGTTCATTCTGCTTTCTTCTGCTATTTTGGGCTTGTTCTTCAATTTCAGCTACGTTTCAGATTTTTTTTACATATATTTTTTTTTAGCTAATTTCAGCTGTTTTTCAGCAAGTTCTTTTGCAACAAGCATTCACGCTGCATTTTCACAGGAAATAAAATTTCTCTTGTTGGCATTAGCAACACAAATATGGGTTTAACTTAGTTTGACAGACTGTGCTAAAATCAGATGTGTTAGTAGCTGAAAGGTGGGAGCAATATGCCTTCAAGGACAGCTAGGCTTTTCATTTTCGTATGCTTGCACAAGAGGTACCAGCAACGCATGAGAAATGGGAAATAGTACTCCAGTTTCTCTAAATTAAAATGTACCATAGTTGCCTTTTTTACTTTTCTCTATTGTTGAAAGTTTACTTTTTTCCCCAAGTCTTCCATGTTCTTACTCTCTGATATTTCTAGTCTGGTTTGCATGTTTTTCTTGTTTCGCATCATTCCACAGACGATGCAGTCTACCTGTTCGTTGTCAATCATCCTCAACACAAAAGCCAAGTGGAGCTTTTCAAATTTGTAGAGGAAGACTTCTCGCTGATCCATTTGAAAACCATCAAGCATGAACTTCTGCACAGGTAACCTACAGTATATTCTTTAATATGATAATTACAAAGCAGGTACGTGTTCTCAGTCTCAGGCTTGTTACCATCTTTGGAAATTTTGAAGTAGTGATTTTTATTTTTTACAGTGTAAACGATATAGTTGCGCTGGGAGTGGACAGTTTCTATGCCACCAATGATCACTACTTCCACAATGAAATCCTCAAACGCTTGGAGCTTCTTCTGCTTCTGCCTTGGACCAATGTTGTATACTACAGTCCTGAGGAGGTGAAAGTGGTTTCTGACGGCTATTACTTTGCAAATGGGATCAATATCTCTCCAGACAAAAGGTCGGAGCCATCTGCAAAAAGATTTGAATGTTTTTATTTCTGTCTGAATCTTGTTGTTTTAAAACTGTCTATCATTTGTAGGTACATATATGTGTCAAGTGTATTTAGCCACGATGTGTTCGTGTTGGAGCGGAAGGAAAACAATGACTTGACTCTCGTGAAGGTAAAAGGAAGCAACATGAATGTTCACTGATGGACTTGGTTTAGTTTTCAAGAACCAGTTATTTAGCTATTGCCGACAGCCAAAAGGTGAAGCCAGCATGTGTGATCACGTGTTGGTCTGTTACCAGAATATCTCAGGAACCGCTCGATAAATGTTGAGGAAACTTGCAGAAAGTAATCTACGACTGATTAAACTTTTAGAGTCCGCTCAATTCAAGATGGCTGTGAAGTATATTTTTATCCTGATAATATTTTAGCTTAATGAAATGTGTGGATTTGTTTAACTTATTTAGTATGATATTGTGTTAGAACACAATCTGATTTCCGTTTCCGGTAGGGAATGTAGTTTTAGTTCCACACTTACAAATCCCATCCTCCATGCACCCACCATAGAACACGAGATGGTGAGATTGTATTGGTTGAGAGCTGGGGCACGTGAAGTAGAATATAGGGCTTCCCATTCATGACAGTGGTGACTCCTCCTGGGAGGTGTGGACAAGTTCTGAAGATCATGTACTCCACCCAGAAAGGCCCCTGGACCGGGATTCGATCCGGTGACCTTCTCGCTGAGGTGACAGCTTTACCAACTGAATCACCATGCCGCCTTGAAGACAACTTGTTGTGTTTGCAAAATATCTCATGAACCACTTGAAAGGATTTAAATGAAACTTTCAGGAAATGATCATTAGACGAACAATTATAACCAATTAACAGTTGGAGACCACCCAGTGAAAGATGGCTACTATAGCCAACTGACCTTAGAAAAAGTTTTTCTTTTACAGTTTATACTTTTGTTGGATGTAACTGGGAGCCTGTGTACACAATTTTGTTCCACCACATGTACCACATATGATGAAAATGACAATAATGAAACCTTGAAAACACAAAAATGGCTATAGTTTAGTTGACTTTGCAGATATTGTGCTAAATTCTAGTGCGGTTGTAGATGTGTAGTTCACAGCATTTACTCCAAGCGCTCTTCATCGCACAAACTTGAGCATTAATTGTAGAAGTCACCTGGTTTGTCTGTTAGCAAAATGTTTCATGTACTGCTGGACCTGAAGAAACTTTCAGAAAGCAATCATTAGTTGTACCCTTACAACATAAATGTTGGCCGTCGATACAATTCAAGATGGATGCTACACCTAATTGACATTTGTCAACATAAAAATGACTATAACTCAATTTTACAGACGCTGACTTTAAAACTTCATGTGATGTAGCTGAGTCGTTGAAAACTGAGTGTGGCATCTTGCAATATTGCATGAAATTGTGTGTATTTTCATGTCTTGTCCAAAATTGCTACAAATGCCATTTCTCATCGTGAGACAATCTTAATTTAAAACTTTAAACCCTCATGTCACCATTTGTTTCACATTACATGGTTATTCTGGCATAATGCAGCTGCTACAACAAACTGCTGCCGCTGTCTGGCTTGTAAAAACCACATAATTTTAATTAAATGTGAAATTAACATCAACAGGTTCACGAAACGGGGTTCAAGTTAAACTGCTTTGAGATTTCATTAAATTTTAACTGCGTTCATCAAAGACAGATTAAGGTGTGTGACGTGTTTATTAATATATCCGCTTGTGTTTCCTTACCAGTCAGTAGCTGTGGGTTCCCTCTGTGACAATATTGAAGTTGATCCTGAAACTGGCGACCTTTGGCTGGGATGTCACCCTAATGCAAGAAAGATTTTCCTGTTCGACGCCAAAAACCCTCCAGGATCAGAGGTTTGTCAGAGGTTTTAGATGTTGATGTTTGGCTTGAATGACAAAAAAAACAAAAAACTGGTTTGAACGTTTTTAATTCAATTCTAATTGCATGTTTCTTCCGATTAATGTTTTGCAGGTCATCCGCATCGAGAACATCCATTCCGATCAGCCTGTGGTCACTCAAGTGTACGCAGATGATGGTCATGTGATCATGGGCTCTTCTGTGGCGACCACCTATGGGGGGAAGTTGCTCATTGGCTCTGTGTTTCATAAAGCTTTGTGCTGTGATTTAAAGTAGTCATAAAGCTGGAGTCTGTAATGACATTTAATTACGGAAACTTAAGATTCACCCAAAAACTTTGTCATTTAAGAGATAATTAAAACCTGCAAGGTGTTTAAAGACGCTTGTGCCATTATGCTTAAAACTTTAATTTTTTTTAGTAGGGTTCTTTAGAAAGGTTATCGGGGTTAATCTAATGCCCTTGAATGACATCAGTTTGTGAAAATAGTTTAATTCTGACCATACTGACAAGCTAACAGCTATGAGTGGGCAGATATCCTGTAATCTTAGCCTCATTGAACTAGTCACTAACTTGTCAATCAAATCAGAATTACTCAATATTTCTCTAAGCTGAGGTTATTTAAATACCTACAGACAAGAGTTAAGATATATGTTTAAATTGTTCCACACACCCCCTTTGCAAAATATCAGAAGTATCTCTTTAAAGGTGCTCCAGGAGATACCGGAGGATGATGATGTTTACCTGAGCCTCAGAGCGAACAGCATGCAGCTTACTGAAATGTGATAATAAGGGACCTACATATGGAAACTGTTTACAAAAGTTAGAAGAATATATCTTGCTTTCATGTCATAAGAATATTTTTAATTGGGTAAAAGACTGAAATGTGATTTATTTTTATTTTTATTAATGTTGTAATTTTTTGTCACAGTAAATTCAGTTTTACAAAAAATAAAGGGAGTTGTGCTAACAGTTGTCCAGTGTCCAACTGAAAATGCAAGAATAACGTAATTTTCATTTATCTAACGTTTTGAAATCAGTTTTTTTTTGCCTGACGGAAAATTTTCTACATCCAGTGCTAACAGGTTGGTATCGTCATCAAGCGGTGCAAAAAGCAAATCCTACAGCAGTGGTTCCCAAACACTGGTCCTTGAGGAACACCACCTGCATGTTTTAGTTGTTTCTCTGCTCCAACACCCCTGATTCTGTGATTTTATTACTTTATCAAGTTCTGCTGAAGCCTGATAATCACCCCTTCATTCAAATCAGGCATGTCAAAGCAGGGAGACAATTAAAATATGCAGAATGGTGTTCCTCAGGGACCACGGTTGGGAACCATTGCCATAGTCTGCACGAGTCTTTGTAAATTATATATTTTCAATGTGTGAAAGACAATTCAGTAATCAGTTTTTGTTTTTTAGAATTTTTAGTAATCTATTTGTAAAAAGCTCTGCATTTTTGTCTTTTTTCGATTTTTGGCATCCATGTGTCAAACTGCTCGTTCAGGAGATTATGAGTTTGGGGTTTTGTAACTTTTATACTATTCAAATTATTTTTGTTTGCAAATAATCATCAAAGAAATCTATAAAAAAAATCTCTTCCCTTAAACATTTTCCTCTGAAGTCTATAGCCTACTACTTGTACTTTTTAGCCACTTTGTTATGTTGATACATTTAGCTGTTACCTACCCTTTTGCTGCTTTTGTTTTTTTTTTTTTTGTTTGTTTGTTTTTTTTTGCTACGTTTGGTTTTTGTTTAATATGTTTGCTTGTTACGAGCCATTTAGCGTGTTCTAATTTAAGCAATTAGTGTTGGCCTACTTCGCGGGAGATTTTTTAGAAAAACGAAAAAAATTCTCCATGTCCCCTCCGGGATTCCGTACTTTTTAGCACTCAATATTTACTATATTTTCACACACACACAAAAAAAACTGTTTTTCAGTTTGCTTTTGTAGATTTCACTGGTAAATAAATGTCACAATTTATAGTGCAATAACCAGACTTGGCCGATTTTTTTAATCAAATTTATCAGTGAACCGAGCATCGATATTAGCAATGCAGTTAAACATGTTAAATAAAATAAAAAATAATAGCTTGCTTTTTTATATATATAAACTTTATTTCAACCAAATAGCGTGCACCTTTAAAGTAAAAATGTCCGGCTTATGTAGGACGTTGACTCTGTAAAGAGTAAAACGCAACAAGAGGAGTAGCTGCCTTAAAAGGCAGAACCATCAGGTTGGTGCAGGTGATGGTCCAACATGGCTGCCATGAAGAAACTTCTGGTTTCGGCTGCTGTTGTTGCTCTGGCGGTGTTCATAGGACATGCGTTCGTCAAACTCAAGTAAGTACTTGTGCTTTTTTGTTTTTAAGTGTGACATGTTGAGGGTCACAGATCCGACGATAAAAGTAGTTTATTGCCGTTTTTTGTACCGTTTCCTTCAATAAAACCTTGCAGTGCATTCAGACTAACAACGCTGCTTTCTTCTAACCTGCAGAAACATGTCCCTCTCCTCCAGAAAAATGCCGATGAAACACCTCAACTGTCGTTATTTAAAGAATATAGGTATGCATTTTTTATAGTAAGTGTCTGTAGTTTTGGATTTATAGCGACCCATTCTAGCTCAACACTGTAATGTCAGCAGCTGAAGAGTGAAGTCCAAATAATGAAATGGGCTAAGGGTGAATGCAGCAGACTGATAAAGATTAGGTTTGACTCTTGCACCTTTCTTCAGACTATGGAGCTGAGGATATCACCATACTTGAAGATGGACTGGCCTTCATAAGCACAGTATGTTTGTATTATAAGAGAGCTGCAAAATGGTATGGTATAAATTTTATTCATTAAAAAAAAAAAATCCATAAACTATATTAAAATAAATAAAAAAATACAAGAGATTTAAAATGAAAGGCAGCAGAAAGAAGAAAAAATCTTATTATATCTGCCCCCCCCCCCCTTTTTTTCCCCCAAACAATTAGTTCAATCATAATAATAATCAAGTAACAGAAAAAAACGAATAACTCTTTCTAATTTTTCTAACTCTAATACAAAACACACTGAGCTACTTCATATATTTTTTTTTAACAATTCAGTTTTGATCTTTTTTTTTTTTTTGTAAATGTACACATTGACTTGGCAATTTTAACATCACTTTCTAGAACATTCCACAATCCAACTCCTTGGATTGAAGTAGACCTTCCCTTCAGGAAAAACACTTTTATCATTTTTATCAATCACATCATGGTTAGGTTTTATTACAAATTGTTTTGTTTAATTCTGTATAAAAAGGAGTTCATTGAAAGTTTATTTATTTATTTATTTATTAATATATATTTTTTGTTCTTTTTTTCAGGGGCTGAAATATCCTGGATTGCCATCGTTCTCTGATGAACCTGGGAAGATGTACGTTTTAGATCTGCTGCATCCAAATCCGACCCCGGTGCTGCTGCAGATGGAAGGAGAACTGGACCTCCGCTCATTTAATCCGCACGGCATCAGCGTGCACAAGGATGAAGCAGGTCAGGGCACAAAACAATCTTTCAATGCTAGAAACAGTTGCGCAGAACTGTATATTATTATTTTTAGCTGCCTGCAAAAACAAAATCATGAGATGTCAGAGTGTAGGGAATGACTCGGTTACAAACGCATTGAGTTTCAGCTCAGTTTTTGTACATTTTGAGTTTTTGCCATGACATGTTTGCTAAAATTAGTTGTGGTGGCCATCTTGAATTGGGTTTGCTCCTGTGGTACAGGTTTCTTGTATTTCTTGTAATTTTGATGATTATGGCTTATAGATAATGAAAAACAGAAATTATGTCAGAAAGATCAAAGTTCATGCTCAATAATCCAGGTAAAAAATCCAGCGAAGTTCAGTCGAGTCTTGGATGTGTTTTTTTAATTTTTTTACACGTTTCGTCCTAAATCCGAAGGACTTCAGTATCAGAAAATTTAAAATATTGTAAACCGGTTCAGTATTGGAAACTCCTGGTGTCACATCCTAATCGGCTACTTGCAGTGGGGCTTGAAAGTTTGTGAACCCTTTTAGAATTTTCTATATTTTTGCATAAATACAATATGACCTGAAACATCATCAGATTTTCACACAAGTCCTTTTTTAAGTAGATAAAGAGAACCCAGTTAAACAAATGAGACAAATATTATACTTGGGTCATTTATTTATTGCGAAAAATGATCCAATATTGCATATTTGAGTGGTAAATGTATGTGAACCTCTAGGTTTATCAGTTAATTTGAAGGTGAAATTAAAGTCGGGTGTTTTCAGTCAATGTGATGATTATCAGGTGTGAGTGGGCATCCTGTTTTTGATTTAAAGAACGGGGATCTATCAAAGTCTGCTCTTCACAACAAGTTTTGTGGATCATGGACCCAACGAACGAGATTTCTGAGGACCTCTGAAAAGGAGTTGTTGAAGCTCTCCAAAAGGAACATGGCTGCTTGTCTGCAGTTTGCTAAAGAGCACGTGGACAAGCCAGAAGGCTGTTGGAAGAAAGTTTTTTCGGATGGATGAGAACAAAATAGAACTTATTTTGGCTGAAATGAAAAGTGTTATAGGTTTGTAGGCTCAGTCATCCAGGTAGACAACAAAAGAAGGTTAGATCATCTGGTCCAGATGAAATGATTTAACCTTCTTTTGAAAAGTGTTATGTTTAGAGAAGGGAACACTCTTCATTCCTGCATAAGAACTTTATCCCATCTATGAAATGTGGTTGGTAGTATCATGGTCTGGGCCTGTTTTGATGCATCTGGGCCAGGGTGGCTTGTTGTGCAGGTTGTGCTTCTCTTCTATGGTAATGCTTTTCTTTATTTGAGCTTCGGTTGCTGAATCGAAGGGATATAATCCCAGCACATAAGAAGTTCACAGGAATGTAGTGCAAAGTCTAGTGTTACTCTTTTGATTTTATTTTTAGCTGCCTCTCTCGTCCCTCCTCCCCAACCCCCTTATGCTGCTTTAGGTTGTACTTTGTTCTTAAACACAGCCCTGCTACTAGGTTTCCTTTTACGAGGATTAGATTTATCACACAGATTTAATGTTTATCTCCTTGTTAATGTGGAGACGTAGTCAACGAAACACTGAAGTGAGTTCAATAGTTTAGTAACAGAACATTAAAGGTATGTTCACCTTTTTTAAAGTGAAGGTTTTTGGAAAATAAAAACCTCTTACCTGCAAGTTGAGATTGGAGAAATACCGGTAGTTTAAGTCCTACCGGACTGATGAGCTAACGACTAATATGAACACTGCTAACTCCAAAGTGGATTACTTCCATCTTGAACGACTCCAAGCACTTGTAGTGCAACCTGTGCCAATTCCATCAAGATTTTATTTAATTCAACCTTTTATTTAAACAGGTTAGTTCCATTGAGCCATGAGAACTCATTTACGAGACCTGATGTGTCAAGGATTTATTTATCTATCAAGGATTTATTGATTTTATTTATTGTAATTCTTTTTCGATAACCATACAGTCCCACACTGGTGGCAGTGTAAATCTTTATTAAAAACAAACATTTGCATAAACATGGTGAAGATTTGACTTGTTTTTAAAATGTCAATCTACTTTAGAAGTGGGATTTCGTAGCTACCCATCATTAAATCATCAATTTCATCCAAGCAGATCATCTCCAGAAGCATTTTTTTTTTTGCCCATTTTCTACTTGTTCTTACACTACCGTCCATTTCATGGTTATTCAAGCAGCAATATAATATTCCTGCAGGAAAATTCACGCTGCACTGACTAGCTGCTGCTGGTAACAAATAAATAACTGGTTTTAATGAAAACTTGACCGCAATGTAAAGGTTTATAAAATGTTGACAAACTCCTATTAAGTGATTAGTTGTTTTTTAAAACGGCAGCAATCCACTTTAATCAGCTGTTTCCAGACTAACATTAGCTCATTGGTCCTGTAAGACTTGAGTTTTATTTCCATCTGATGCCATTCAAAGTGTTTTTGATCACAACAAAGAGATTCACTATTTTGAACCTTGACTCGTAGCCCAATTTCAGATTGATTTGAACTATCCCTTTAAATCAGAATATGTACTGTATGTCAAAACAATAGATCCATCCATCCATTATCTTTACCCGCTTCCTTTTTGGGTCGCAGGGTTCACTAGTGCCCATATCAATCAGTCACTGTGCAAGAGGCGAGGGACACCCTGGACAGGTCTCCAGTCCATCACAGGGACACATAGAGACAAACGAGACAAACAACCATTCACTCTCTCACTCACACCTAGGGACAATTTAGAGTTACCAATCAGCCTAACATGCATCTGTGGGAGGAAACCAGAGTACCCGGAGAAAACCCACGCATGCACAAATAGAACATGCAATCTCCACCCAGAAAAGCCCCAATGCTGGGATTTGAACTGTAGCGACCTCCTCGCTGAGAGGCGGCAGCTGCACCAACTGCGCCACCGTGCTGCCCAAAATAATTAAAAAAAAATTGTTTTTCCAATGTTTCATCGCACTTAGAAGAATAAACCGTTTCTTTGCAGATGATTCTGTGTATCTGTTTGTTGTCAATCACCCTCATCACAAAAGCCAGGTGGAAATCTTTCGTTTTGTTGAGGAGGACACACTCGTGCATCTAAAAACTATAAAACACCCCCTACTGTACAGGTATATACTGTATATTGAAGCTCTTACTTTATTATTAGCTACACGTTTTAAAAGCATGTCTCTTTGTTTTCCTTCTCAGTGTGAATGACATTGTTGCGGTTGGAGCGGAGCATTTCTACGCCACAAACGATCACTATTTTCAAAACACTGCTCTCCACTTCCTGACTCTCTTCCTGGGTCTGCCCTGGTGTGATGTGGTGTACTACAGTCCAGAGGAAGTGAGGGTGGCAGCTGATGGGATTATGTCCGCAAACGGGATAAACATATCTCCTGACAAACGGTTATTATCAGTTTATTACAGCAGCTGTACGTGTGCATGTTTTCAGAGGGAATAATATATTGATTTAAAAAAAAATACCTCAAATTACGTTTTATTTTGTTACAGGTATATTTACGTTTCGGATATCATGGACCATGAAATCGATGTTTTTGAGCGACAACATGGGGAACAGTTGGTGTATGTTAAGGTGATGCATTTTTTTTATTTATTTCTTATTTTAATGTTGGCAAAACAAATGCACAAACAGTTCAAATGTTAGTGATTTAAAAAAAAAAATTATTTAACCCTTTTATACAGATTAGTCTCATGGAGTCATGAGGACTCATTTACAAGAGAGGCCTGTTTTTGACAGACAACATATAAAGTAAAGACAACAATAAACTACAGTAAAATGCAATTAAAATAGTATTATAAAACGATAAAACAAGGTGCCATAAAATAAGGTAAAATACTAAAAACAAGAACCTATTTGCTTTGATGTTTCTATTGACCTTATCAAATGTTTAAAATCCCCTAAAGATCTTATTGCAAGATGTTGCAGGAGCAGAGTAGGAAAAGGCCTTTTTGCCACGTTCAGTCTGCGCTGAGGGAACGCTGCAGGTAATGATGGTCTGAGAGCACATGCTGTAACTGCACTGACAAAGTGACGGAGCTATAAAAAGGCAGCAGACCAAGGAGGGGTTTATAGAAAAATGTACCAGTGTGAGAGTCTACGTGAAGTTAATGATGACCAATGAATAGAGTGCAGTGATGGGTATGGTAGTTACAACCAGTTATGAATCTTAGTGCACCATGATAGACAGCAACATCCAACATCCGCAGGGTGCTGGCAGGGGCATTCATGTAAATGACACTATAGTCGATGGCTGGTAGGAAGGTAGCAGTTACAAGGTGTTTTCTGGCATTCAGAGTTAAGCAAGATAGATTTCTGAAAAAGAAACCCAGTTTTAATTTCAGTTTCTTTATCAAGTTTTCAATATGTGGTTTAAGAGATGTGCATCAACCAAAATTCCCAACGAAGTATTTGTAAGAATCCACAAACTCAATTGGAACACCATGCATGGATGAGATATGAGGAAGAACTGCTGGCACCAACTTTGTTTGAAAAATAACATCCCTTTGGTTTTGTCAGCATTTAGCACCAGCATAAAATGGAATAAAGTTTCCAGTATACGCCCGCGTCCTGTCAGCTGCGCGGAAACTGCGCAGAGGGTTGAGACTTAATGTTCGAGCGTCCACCCTGAGCGGCTGCAGAGCAGCTCTGCAGACAAGGGGCGTTTACCTTCGGGACAAATTTGAGTTTGCTGATTGGTCATTTGCTGACAGGCCTACTGGATTGATTGACAGGTTGAAAAAAATAAAATAAAAACGAGAGCTGGCAGCTCCAGCCGCAGCGGTGTTCTGTGTTTGTTGTTAATAAAAAGTTCTAAAAAAAACAACAACAAAAAAAAAACGGGAGTGCTGGCCCTGCAGCCCACACATCAGACCAGCCCACCAGGAAATCTCCAGACCCTCCTGCAGCCACACTGGACATGATTTTAATTCGCTCATGACAAATTCCTTAATTTCTCACCATTTCAGTCATGGCATCAATGGAGGAAAAGATCACTTGCCTTTTGGCAAAAAAAAAAAAAGGCCAGATCAGGGATGAAGAAGGGGAATTTGGTGTTGCATACAAAACAGTCCATGGCTGGGCAGTTTATTTTGCAACACAGCGTATGCGGTCATAAAAATGGAGCTTTACACGGACATGCCCTGCGGAGTTACACACGCGGGAATATACTGGGGGCTTAAGTCAGACTGAATATCAGTGCAGACTGTAAAAGCTGGAAAATCTTGGCAACTGTATTAGCTCTACAATTAATAGTGTCGTCAGCATAGAGATGCATGCGTCAGGAATGTTTTGACTGAAGTTACTCGATTGTAAAAAGAGTGGATCCTAAAAATTGAGCCTTGTGGCACACGGTTAAGTAGCTAGATGAAGTACCATTTTTATGTCAAACATTTAGCCTCTGACCTTGGTCAAAGCTACAACCAGCAGCTTCCACTGTTAGCCTAACCTAACGGATTAAAGAAAAACAATGCCTTGTTGCTTTTGGAGGTGCCAGTAGGGAGATTTGTTGCAGTTATGCCAAATCAAATGATGTGTAATCTCCTCGTGCACATCTAGAAGCAAATGTTTTCTTTTTCACAACATTTGACTGTCGTTTCACATCTTTTGTGCTTTTCCACTGGGGTTGGGGAGGGGCGTTTGTGAAATTCATTCTCTTAAATCAGTTTGTAGGACAAGACATACTTATCAGGTTTTATCTGCCATGTATTGTGTCCTTTGAAACAGTCTGTAGCTGTCGGATCACTATGTGATAACATCGAGGTAGATCGCAGAACGGGCGACCTATGGGTCGGTTGTCATCCAAACGGCGGGAAGCTTCTATCCTATGATCTCAAAGATCCACCTGGATCAGAGGCGAGTGTTTTTTAGTAAATTTAAAATTTAGATATTTATCTTCAAATGAGTTTAACAGTATTTTTTTTGTAGGTGCTCCGGATAAAGAACATTCTCTCGGATCAGCCGGTAGTGACCCTGGAGTATGGTGATGATGGCCACGAGTTGATGGGCTCCTCAGTAGCAACAGTCTACGAGGGAAAGTTGCTTATCGGCACAGTTATTCACAAAGCCTTGTACTGCATTTTAAAATAAACTTGAATATTGTGTATCTACCAGCTTACCTGTTTAATGGTAGCAGTTTTGTAAGTAACAGTCTGCATAGACAGAATAAAAAATACTTTTTTTTTTATCTTTTCAAATCTTAAGGGTTTACATTGGCTAAGCTGGTTCAGCTAATTTGATTAAGTGTTTCATTGTGAAACAAAAGTATTCAAAAGCACAACCTCTGATATGATAGATGTTTATGACAAAGAAATGCATATACAGTACTTTGATACACAACAGAAAAAAACTTTTGCAATGTAGACACAATTTAATGTTTTCCTACACTAAGAAAAAAAAAGAGCAAAAACTAGCTCCATATGCTTGTTTAAAAAAAGTTGCTTGTTAAAGTTATCCCACACCTAAATGTGAGCCTTCCCCCCCCCCGTGCTACCTTTCCACAAAGTTTTACAAACTTTGTTTAGAAATTTTGGACAAATGCAACTGAAATCAGTCTCACTATTCCTGTTGGGGGAATAAGTATCACTTACCCGTTTTCGTGATTATCTGAAGACATATCGTTCTCTGCCACTTTATAAATTGTAAACCTAGTCTCCCCACCCTTAGGATGCTGCACTTTCTCCTCCGTTTCATCTTTGGCTGGTACAGAAAAAAAGATCGGTTCTGATTCAGAAGACCTATTACTCTTGGTCTCCCCATGGTCCTTTTTGACGCACGCTGTCAGCTCAGGTTTTTTGACACTTTCATGTCTCAAAAGATTCTCCTTTTCTTGCTCAAGGTCATTGTCGCCCAACTCCGCGCTCACAAACACGTCGTGAAAACTGAAATTTCGTTTGTGCAGCGGCGAGTGCTCCAAAATGGGAAGGTTGTTGGCCAAGATGTCGCTGCAGCTCTTTGAGCGGTTTATGCTGTCCACCTGCTGTTTTCTCCTCGCTGCTAACCCGATCTTCTTGATGACGGTGCTGTAGTCGTCGTCCTCCTTAGAAAGATAGCTGAAGATGTCGACGACTGTTTGCTTCTGATCCAGGTGTTGCTTCTCCTTCTTATGCTCTGGCTTCTCGTCGTAGGGGTGTCTGTGCCGATGTCTCTTTTTCTTCAGCACTTTGTGAGCTTCTACAACCATATGGACGTTCCAGCTGAAGAACAAGGACAACCAGGCGAGTCCCATGTAGATCCACAGCTCGGCAAATACCCTGTAGAGCCTAGGGTATTCTATGTCTGGATTTACACCTGAAAGGAGAGGATATGCTCAAGCATGCATTTCTTTTCACAATACAACCCCCCCCCCCCCCCCCCCCCAATCAACTTTTCAAGAAAAAGCCCTTACCTGTCACATAATCTCCAAAACCAACTGTTGTGAGTGTAATAAAGGAGAAATAGATGCCTTCCAAGTAGCTCCATCCCTCCACAACCATGAAAATAAATGGAGGGATCACCAAGTGAACCAGCAGCCCCCATAAAAGAAATAAAGCTGTTAAAGTAAACTGGATCTTTTTCTGGGGAATAAAGGAGACAAAATTATTGTTTTGAGAAATTGTTTGTTTCTGTGCACAATTTTGGTATCAACTGGATTCTTACCACTGTAACACCTTTCCGGATCAGAACTTGAGACAGACGTTTAGCCCGGTCACCAAAGAAGGAACCCAGTGTGCTTAACCACACCAGGCAGAGGGGGATCCCACAGAGGCCATACAGGATGCAGAACACTCGCCCACTTTTGGTCTTGGGAGCAACATTACCATAACCTAAAGATTAGATTGGAGAGAAAATCAGGAGGAATTAAAATTTTAATATGGCACAGCACGGGTTACTCGTTTGATCAGTCCAATGGACACCCACTGCCTCCCACACTGAGTTTAGATGATGGTGAAACACGCCAAGCATTTCAAGGATGGAAAAGACAGGAGTGATGACAATATTTGTCATTATGATTATTAAACTTTTTTTTTTTTTAATTGCATGTGGTCAAATATGTAGCCAGAATTGGGTTAAAAGGGTGGTTTGGTATAAAAATGGACCAGACCAAGCAACTCCATTAGCTTCTACTGTCTTAAATGTATGTGTTTTGGTTGTCATGTTGTATTTTTAGAACCATGTTTGTTCCTTTAGAGATAACCTTTGTGGCTTCAACTTCCAGCTTCTCGCCCCGCCATGGGCCGCTGTGGTTCAGTGGTTGAAGTTGTCATCCAATGGAAGCGTTGAAAGCAGCACTTGGCAGTATGCGATCACATGTCCAAGTGTTCCTGGGCAAAACACTAAAGCCCTCATTGTGTGCCCCATTGGTGTATGAATGCCATTTAAAGCACGAGTTAGACTTTAAAGAAGCATTTATTCAGATTAGTTTTGTAAAGCACTTTGAGTAGCCTGGTTGGCAGAAAAAACATTATTTACTTAGTTACGGTATATGTCTAAGTGGGTCTGAGTAAAAGTTGAATGGGGCATACACAGATTGGTGCAGCTTCTGTACTATTGCATAATCTTTGCTGGTCTGTTGTGGTGAAAAGACCCATTTGAAGTGGTTTGGGCATTTGGTAAGGAATGGGACTGGTACAACTGGGAAGAAACCTTGGGAAAGACACAGGACACGGTAAAAAGACTTGGCTGGGAATGTCTTGGAATTCTGGACGATGTGGTTGTCTGGGTCTCAGGCTCACCCTCACCGCGACTCCACAACTATCATAGTAACGGATAATTACACTTCATCTTTGTCCCACAAAGCAAGGTAGTAACAGAGGTGAAACTGCTGACAGTGCAGCGGATCAGTAATGTGATGAAGTGATTATACGTAGTCTGTGTGACCACCCAGGTGCAGGATTAAACAAAAAACATTACTAAGGGCATTATGCTGATGAGGCACAGTAACTTTGTATTGTTTTAAAAATTTGTAAACCAAAGAATTGCTAAAATGAGTTGATTAAACATGCTTTTCAAAACAGTATGAGGCAGACATCTGTCACATTTAATGCCGTGTGCTCCTCGTCAGCCCAGCTGAGTTCTGCTTCATGCCTCGTTTGGTTCTGCAAAGTTTGCTTCATCTTAAGCTTGCATTGGTGCTGGACATGGTGGACAGACTCCATCTGTGATTTATGAACTGCTAGAGGGAACATGAAGACAGACTGGTCTGAGCAGGTATTTTGCAGAACTGCTTTATGAAAGAGCCTGAGATTGCTAGATGAACACAGAAATGCATATGGGTCTTTAAAATTCTCCCTAGGTGTCAGGTTCAAGAAACAAAACAGTTTTTTTTTTTCATTCAACCTTTATTTAGACAGGTAATCCCATTGAGCCTCGAGGACTCATTTTTCAAGAGAGACCTGATTTCAACAAAGAAAGATGACAACAATGGACAACAGCAACAACAATAAACAATTATAAAACATCATAATGCAGTGGGGGTTTTTTTACAAATAGGATGGCTAAAAGAAAAAAGGTAACAAAAAAACAGCTAGATTCTAAGGCGAATGTAGAAAACTAATAACAGGAACATGTCTGCATTGGTCCCTGGCAGGAGTCCAACAGATTCTTAAAGCCACTTAGAGAGGTCAAGGTCGAGAGCTTCAATTGTTTTTGTAAGATATTCCAGGAAACAGGAGCGGAGTAGGAGAAGGCCCTTTTGTCTAGTTCAGTCCTCATTGAGGAAACACTGCAGGTAATAATGTCCTGAGAGCACACGCCGTAGCTGCACTCATGCAGAGACATGTAGGAGGAGATGTATGAAGGCAGCAGACCAAGAAGTGATTTAAAGATGAAAATGTACCAGTGAGAGAGTCTGCGTGAAGTTAATGATGTCCAGTTAACCAGTGAATACAGGGTGCAGTGGTGAGTACGATAATCACAGCCAGTTATGAATCTTAGTGCACCGTGATAGACAGCATCCAACATCTGCAGGGTTCTTGTAGGAACGTTCATGTAAATAATGTCACCGTAATCAATGGAGGGAAGGAAAGTCACAGATACAAGGCATTTTCTAGCATTCAGGGTTAGAAAGGATCTGTTTCTGAAAAAGAAACCCAGTTTAACTTTCAGTTTCTTTACTAAGTTTTCCACATGGAGCTTAAAAGAGAGATGCGAGTCGACCAAGATACCCAAATATTTATAGGAATCAACAAACTCAATAGGGACACCATTTGAGGATGAAATCAGAGGAAGAACTGCTGGGACCAACTTCCTATTTGAAAAAAGCATCCCTTTGGTTTTGTCGGCATTTAGGACAAGTTTGAGGCGGAACAAATCTGTCTGGATGTAGTTGAATGCAGATTTCAAAAGCTGGAAAGCCTTAGCAACAGTTTTAGCTCGACAATAAACAACTGTGTCATCAGCATAGAAATGTATGGATGCATTAGGGATGTTTTTACCTACATTATGTATGAAGATTGTAAAGAGGGTGGGTCCTAAGACGAAGCCTTGTGGTACACCATTGTTTACTGTTAAATAACTGGAGGAAGTACCATTATGTTGAACACATTGCCTCCGGTCTGAAAGATAGTTAGAAAACCAACCAATGGTGTGTTCTGAGAAACCGATTTCTGAGAGCTTATGACACAAGATGTTATGATCCACAGTGTCAAAAGCTTTAGACAGGTCTAAGAAAAGTGCAGCACAATAATCCTTAGCATCCAGTGCTTCGACAATGTCATTAAAAACCTTCAGTGAAGCAGTGGTTGTGCTGTGTTGTTTCCTGAAACCAGATTGATGTGGAGGTAAGATGTTAAATGAGTCCAGGTAATTTTGAATTTGAGAGTTTATCAGTTTTTCTAGAACCTTGGCTAAAATGCAGAGTTTAGAGATTGGTCGATAGTTGTTCAGTGAGGTGGGGTCACCTCCCTTCAGCAAAGGAAGAACAAAGTCTGTTTTCCAAGTGTCTGGGATGGAGTTTTGTCTTATGGAGAGATTGAAGATGTGGGTCACAGGGACTGTGATGATATGAGCAGCCAGCCTTAAGAAATAATTTATGTTTCTGACTGCTAAAGCCTTGGGACCCTTTGTGCCACCACCCATTGTGTTACAGCCAATTCAATTCAGTTTATTTATATAGCATCAAGTCATATACATATATATATATGTGATAATAAAATTATTTATATGAAGAGCAGACTGCTTTGAGTTAAACTCCATCACAGAACTCTCATCGTGAGCAAGCATGAAGGCGACAGTGGAAAGGAAAAACTCCCTCACGAGGAAGAAACCTTTAACAGAACCAGGCCCAGGACATGCAGCTGTCAGCTTCAACCAGCTGGGGTTGAGAGGAACAGGAAGGAAGAACAGATACACAATGGCAGGTTGAGAATCACGTAAAAAAAAAAAATTCAAATGAAATCTATTCATTTTTAACTATTCATTTTAAGAAATTAGGTCAATTTGTCCTCTAGTAGTCTAAGCCTATGGCAGTATAACAAGCCAACTATAACTATAGGATTGATAAAAAGGAAAGTCTTCAGCCCAGTCTTAAACTGGACAATGTGTCAGCCTCATGGACAGAAACTGGAAGTTGGTTCCACAAGAGGGGAGCCTGATAACTGAAAGATCTTCCTCTCATTCTGCTTTTAGAAACTCTAGGAACCACAAGTAAGCCTGCAGTCTGAGAGCAAAGTGCTTTGTTAGGAAAATATGGAACAATAAAAACTCTAATATAAGATGGAGCTAGGTTGTTGAGGGATTTGTAGGTTCAAAGTAAGATTTTGAATTCAATTCTGAATTTAACAGGGAGCCACTGGAGAGAAGCTAAAATCGGAGACATATGCTCTTTCAAGCCAACTCCCATTAAAGCTACTTCTGTACACAACTGTGCCTTACAGTTTCAGAACACATTGCTCTTTGTTTTGTGCAACTGCAATATTTGAGGTTGGCCAACAGATGGCGCCATATGAAATGTATAATTTACTAAAATGAAGCTTTTCAAACCTACAGCTTCAAATCAGTGGTTCAGACCAGAGCACTTTGGTTTCTCCATCATTAATGGAACCTAAAATGCTATGCGCTTAATAATTAACCAACACACGTAAGTGTGTTCTTCAGTAAAACCCAACAGAACAAAGGTAGTGGTTTAGTACCTATAGTGGTGACAATGGTGGCAGCAAAGACGACAGAGTTGCTCCAGTCCCATGTGTTGCGGTGATTGTCTCCGGTGATGGCCACACCTTGGCCTGCGGCCTCTGACGCAATCTGGAGCGTAAACACAGGAAATGTCATGTTTTTAAAAAAAACTATAAGTACTTTTACTTTTCCCTAACAAGCCTTGACCAAAAGAAGAAAAGAAAAGTATTCAGGAATGTGCACAAAAAAGTTGTATAATGTCTCAGACGCACCTTTTAGAAAGCATGTCTGAGCATGCTTTCTTTCACAACAAATGTTTTAAACTTCTTTAACTCGTGCTTAAAAGGGGAAGAAGAAGTTGCAGCTGTTGGGTAAAGTTTTTTTTTTTTTTTTAAACCAGCCATGGAAAAAACCAGTTGTCCCCCAGTTACCAGGCTTTTTTTTATAGGCTGCTGTTAGTCCAGAACACAGAGAGCGAGCAAGAGAGACCAAAACTTACTGGCTGGTTTTTTTTAAATCATTTATTTTTAATTCAAATTAGTTTCCTGAGCTTTTAGGTGCGCTTAAAGACCCTCCCTTCAGTTTTGTGTCATACCTCCAGTATCTCATCGAGCCCTTCTTTTGTGAGGCAGGTAAACCTCGCCAGGATGTCCTCCTTCTTGCTGATGTATGCGTCTCTGGCGGAGATCCAGTTGGGCTCCTCGAGGATCTGAAATATCGCGGCTCCGATGAACAGGTAGAAAATGATACAAGAAGTTAGGAATGGACCTTTGTCGGCCATATTAAAGCCATAACTTCAGCCTGGGCCGCTCATTCACCCCCACTCCACACGCACGCTGCTGTGGTTGAGATCCTTCCTGGTTTTAATGAGCTGCCTGCATGGCAGCTCCCAGAAGGAACACATAAAAAAACAAAAAAGTCCCGCAGCGTGGTTCCGTTCACACTGAGAAACGTTTCTTCTTTTAAAGTAAAAGCGTTAAACTCATGACAGTCTCAAGATCAACACGTGACTTAAACTAGCTTAATAAATGATGACTCTGAATATTCTTTAAGCGGTTTAAAAAACATTAAAATAAATCTTAGTTTAATTTTTTTTTTTAAATCAAAGTAACAATTTTCATCTAAATAAGCAAAAGACTAGAGAGAGATCAGGAATTAGCAACCCTTGAAGGAATGCGCATCTATCTGTCAAAAATGGTGTACCACAAGGCTCAGTCTTAGGACGCACCCTCTTCGCAATATGTAGGTCAGATCATTCCCTGATGCATCCTTACATTTCTATTAGCACAGCTGCTACGTTTTTCAGCTCTTACAGTCTTATGTGACTAATCTGTATAAATAAAGGTTGAATGAACATTGCCCGCCGCCTGTCATGCCACAGTTTTAGACTAAAGGCTGTAGCTGTTTGAGTCAAGCCTTTAAAAATAACTTTATACATACTGTCATTGGGAAATGTTATTAAGTTTGTTTTGTGAATGACTCCTTGCTGCTACCACACCAAATTCCAGCTCAACATCTGTAAAATTACCAGACCTATAGACATTTTTGTGCTTGCTGGTTTTGATTAGCTGTTGCAGCCATTTTGAATTAAATTGACTCGAAAAGTTAATCATTTGCAGATGTGCACCCAGTAATTAATTTCTGAGGATTTCATTAAAATATTTCCAGTAGTTTATGAGATATTTTGCCAACAGACGATAAGTGACTAGAGTAGTTGTACCTCTAAAGACTAAAGCAAAGATATAAGATAAAGAGTAACACTACGAGTATTTGTTGTGAATGATGCTAAAGTTCAACCACACCAAGTTTTAGCTCAATATCTTTAACTCTGGCTGACTCACAGCCATTTCAGTGTTTAATGAGGTGAGTTGGCTGTGGTAGCCATCTTGAGTTGTCTTGGCTCCAAAAGTTAAACAATTGTAGAAATACATCCACTGATTATTTTCCTAAAATTTCACCATTATCTGGCCAGTGGTCCACGAGATATTTTGCTAACAGATATAAAATTACCTGCAAGTACTAAATGCCAATATTTTTCGGCAAAGATGTGACAATGTTAGTGCTCAGATTATGTGTTAGGGATCAGTCTCAGCTACTACCACACTAAATCTTAGCACAACATCTGCACATTTGACTGAGTCATGTGTAGTTTATATAGTTCTGAATGGTCATCTTGATTTGCGTTTACTCTAAAAGTTACAAGTAGTTGTACATCCAGTGATTACTTTCTGAAAGCATCGTTAAAATTGGTCCACTTTATAAGATATGTTGCTAGTTGACGCACAAGCACCGTCAGACACACAGGCGACAACATTATCACTTGGCCTCTGTCTTTCAGCTGATTATAATGGGACTAATGTGATTGATTCAAGTAACAGAGGAACCAGTTAATCCTGATTTTTAAAAAGTGGGGTGGGGGCAGATTCTTTCCAGTTTCTCTCACACAAATGGTGAAGACAAAAGAGTTTCCTGAGAGCAACACTAAGGGCCTAAAGACAACAACAACAACAAAAACCAGCGAAGGATAAAGCAGTGACCACAAGACCTTGAATTACTGGTGTTGACATTTTTTTATGCTCAGGAGAGCCTTAATGACAGAAGCTTGTGCTAAAAAAAAAACAATTGCCAAAATGTTCAGTCTGAGTCATAGCTGAAAGCTCTGCGGCCCAAAAGGACACGAGTATATAAAAAAAAGGGCAGGAAAAAGTTCAGCTTCGAGCCATAACTATGGGTACACTGAGGAACAGGGCGGAGCTTAGTTCACAAATAAACACACACACACACACCGCAGACACATCATGTGGATTGTTTTAATGGGTGTGTTTCGATGCATCTTGAAGCAATGATGAATGGAAATTTACACACACACCCATCCATTATCTACCCACTTCTCCTTCCCGGGTCACAAGGGGGGGTCGCTGGTGCCCATATCCAGCTGTCACCGTGTGAGAGGCGGGAGACACCCTGGACAGGTCCAAAGTCCATCACAGAGACAAACAAGACAGACAACCACTCAAACTTAGTGTCAATTTAAAGTTACCAGTTAACCTAACGTGTGTGTTTTTGGTCTGTGGGAGGAAACTGGAGTATATGGGGAAGCACGCGTGCACAGCTTAAAGGCCTCGGGCATCCTGAGGCCTTCTCGCTGAAAGGTCTAACCACTGCACCACCGTGCCACCCCTAGAATTTTACCCAATGGATTATAACACATTTATATCACCAGGGTACTTCAGTAATAAATGGTCTGCATCATTGAACAGACTGAAGCGCACGTCTTCCATCCTGTGCACTGAACCGTGCGGTGCAGTTATTAAACTGACCAACAGAGGGCAGCACGTATTCACTCAACACACAGGAAAGCAAGGTTTGAATTTTTCTGAACTTAGTGTGGATGCAGAAGTTCATATCTTCATGTTCAGCCTCTGAGAAGTGAAGAGTGCTCAGAGTTGATCTCTCTGGGTGGATCCTGGCTGCTGAGTGTGATAATGGACCGAGGCGTTTTCACACACAGTCAACATGTCTGCTGCTGAACGTAAAGCTCCAAAGATGTTCATTGTTTCTCAAGCTAATAAGCTACCTATATGTCTCTTAAAGACAACAACAATAGAAAAATATTGGTATTTGATGAGTAAATGGTTAATATCATCAAACAGTTAAAAATCATGCACTTTTTTCATTTTTGTTTACGATCAAATAATTCTGGGTCTTTTGTTGTTAAAATCTGAATTAGAGTCATAATTTTGGCCACATGTGTAAAAACACAAGAAATTTATTTTAATTTATTCAAGTAGTATAAAACAATTCAATACTTACACACAAAGGCTTATTCACAGACATTGCACAGCTATACCAGCAGTGTGCTTTTAGTCATTAAGGTGTGAGTAACAAAGATGTAACAAGTAATCTAAGATGTAACAAGTAATCTAAGATGTAACAAGTAATCTAAGATGTAAGAAGTAATCTAAGATGTAACAAGTAATTTAAGATGTAACAACAAGTAATCTAAGATGTAACAAGTAATCTAAGATGTAACAAGTAATCTAAGATGTAACAAGTAATCTAAGATGTAAGAAGTAATCTAAGATGTAACAAGTAATTTAAGATGTAACAAGTAATCTAAGATGTAAGAAGTAATCTAAGATGTAACAAGTAATTTAAGATGTAACAAGTAATCTAAGATGTAACAAGTAATCTAAGATGTAACAAGTAATTTAAGATGTAAGAAGTAATCTAAGATGTAAGAAGTAATCTAAGATGTAACAAGTAATTTAAGATGTAACAACAAGTAATCTAAGATGTAACAAGTAATCTAAGATGTAACAAGTAATCTAAGATGTAACAAGTAATTTAAGATGTAACAAGTAATCTAAGATGTAACAAGTAATTTAAGATGTAACAAGTAATCTAAGATGTAA